>NW_026918476.1:0-14325 GCF_032062105.1 Saccostrea cuccullata | reverse complement strand
TAAATGACCTATAACTCCTCTCTGAGTGTGAAGGAATCATCCCTGATAATTTCGATGAAAAATGCTCATTTTTTGGACTACTTCCGGTTTGGAAAAAATAACTTCCGGTGGACATAATAATACTCGAGACACTCTATTTGCCTATATAAGAAACATTTAAAAAAGAAAAAAATAAAATTTTGCATATTTTTAAACTACTTCCGGTGGACAACGGACGTGACGGCAACAAAAACTTTATACAAAATTCAAGAGAGCCTGTCACAATCTTTCATCCCTGAAAGTTTCAAGACTCAATCTCAAACCGTTTTTGAGAACACTTCCGGACAAAATGACACTTTAAAAAAAGAAAATTGGCCGTATCTCGCGACCGGAAGTGACGACGGCAAAATAAAAAAAACGCCCTAAGTTCATATGATTTGCCATCATTGCTGAAAGTTTCATAAAGATCTGTCGAGGCGTTCTCGAGAAATCGCCTGCACAAAATCGGTAAGAAAAAAAATAATAATAATAACTAGATGAGATCTCGTTGCGAGCAACGAGTAGGTCTTCCGTTGAATTTTTCGATAAGATGAGATGTGATTTTGACTGAGATATTCGTTAAAAGAGAATGACAATAAGTTTTCCTTCATTAATTTTAAAGTTTCTGTTTTTTATCACGATATTCTGAATCTTTTGTTCAATATGGCTTATAAAAATACTCCCTTTTTTTGACACGTAGAGCAGAAAAAATATATCACTTTGGCTCCTTGTATCCACTTATTACGTAACACATTATAAAATTATATCATATATTGTTGCAAATCGTTAAGATAAATACTTTTGTTTTAGTGATGTATAACAAAATATTGATCATTAAAGAGTTATAGATAAAAGATTTTGGCCCCTCTGAGCCCCTATTTTGAGGGGTCAGCCCCATTTTCTTGATATCAAATGAAAGGTCTTGTGATTTTGAAGATTTTTTGTTCAACACTTATTCAGAGATTTCTTTTCGTGGTGGAGATATGCTAAATGGAAATATTTAGGGGCCACTACTACTAGTCCTTAATGGGGCCGTTTAGCAAAAATTCAAAGTATGCATATTGTTCAGAGCATTATTCTGACCATCTTTTGTTCAATATTGCTTATCAAAATATTCCCCCTTTTCGAGATATAAAGCGTCAAAGATTTGACATTCTGGCCCTTTGTGACCCCTAATTACGTAACATATGATCAAAATTGTATCATATATTGTTGCAAATCGTTAAGATAAATACTTTTGCTTCAGTAATGTATAACAAAATATTGATCAGTAGAGAGTTATAGATAAAAGACTCTTGGCCCCTCTGAGCCCCTAATTTAAGAGGTCAGCCCTATTTTCTTGATATCAAATGAAAGGTCTTGTGATTTTGAAGATTTTTTGTTCAACACTTATTCAGAGATTTCTTTTCGTGGTGGAGATATGCTAAATGGAAATATTTAGGGGCCACTACTACTAGTCCTTAATGGGGCCGTTTAGCAAAAATTCAAAGTATGCATATTGTTTAGAACATTATTCTGACCATCTTTTGTTCAATATTGCTTATCAAAATATTTCACCTTTTCGAGATATAAAGCGTCAAAGATTTGACATTCTGGTCCCTTGTGACCCCTAATTACGTAACATATGATCAAAATTGTATCATATATTGTTGCAAATTGTTAAGATGATTACTTTTGCTTCAGTAATGTATAACAAAATATTGATCATTAGAGAGTTATAGATAAAAGACTTTTGGCCCCTCTGAGCCCCTAATTTTAGGGGTCAGTCCCATTTTCTTGATATCAAATTTAAGGTTTTGTGATTTTGCACATTTTCTCTTCAATATAATTTAACAAATTTTGAACATGTATGAAGATATGAAACAAAATGTGTCAAATTATGTGAGATATTTTTGAGCCATTTCTTTAAACCCAGGTGAGCTTTGGTGCCTTTTGCACTGGATAGATATAGTCTCAAAATGGCACTTCTACAATTCATCCTCTATCTACACTGAAAATCTCAACTCAATATCTCAAGTCATTTAGGAGGAGTTACCAGGACAAGGAGACCTTCTGAAAATCGGAAAAACGTCCATATCTCACGACCGGAAGTGACGATCTCAGTATAAAAAATTTCCAATAAGGTTCAGATCAATATCTATTAGATCTGAAAGTTTCGTGAAAATCCATCGAGCCGTTTCCGAGAACTCGCGTGCACAAAATCGGTAAGAATAATAATAAAAATAATAATAATAACTAGAAAGATTTTATATGCAACAACAATTCTTGAGAATCAAGATGGCGACTTCACTCCTCTAAAATGTATGGTAAACTTACACTGCGCTTTGAACAGTGCCGATCGACGACTTTTCACAATTGCTTTTATTCGAGTTACTCAAACCAAAGTCCTGTAACGTTGACGGCGTGAATCGACTAACTATTCGTTGAAAATATTTCTATGGATCTGCTTGATTTCTAATCTCTGCGTCTTCGAAATCTCTCTGGGTGTTGATATCACCTTCGCTAGATAACTCATACGAATAAAATTCTATTATTAACTCTAACGATAATATTTCGTATAGAAGTTTCATAATCGATATAAAGCCATTATATTATAAATAACTCATGCCTGTCGTATTTTCAATAAGTTAAAATAATAATTGAAAATATATGTTAAAATTGTAAACTTATTTACTTTATATATAGGTGGAAGTGGTTTTTTTTTCGTGGGAGGGAGGGAAGGGGGGGGGGGTGGATCTTGTGATTAAGATAGGAACTCTAATAGATATCTTTATTATACCTCTAAAACAAGAACCCCTCTGGGCCCCTTATTTGAAGGATTAGTCCCTTTTTCTTCATTTCAAATGAAAACTAGGTTTCTGATTTTAGTTTTTTGTTCAACAACACTACATGCATTCAGATTTGTTTTCGTTTTCAAGCTATGTAAAATAGATATCTTTACGGGGCAGTATTTACATTATTTATTGGACACTCTTCCAAATATTGAATGGTTTCATTTTGTTAAGGAGACGATTCTGAAAATCTTTTAGACAATACTGCTTATAAAAATTGGAGATATAAAGGATCCAAGATTTCAGCATTTTGGCCCCATATGGCCCCTCATTACGTAACAAATGATCATAATTTTACAATGTATTAAAGAATATTGTTATGATAATCATTTATTTTTGCTTCAGTAATTTATTACAAAAATATTGATAAATATATAAAGAGTTATAGATGAAAGTCTTTTGGTGTCTATGGGCCCCATATTTCTGATTCTAACGATTTTTTGTTCACAGCTATTCAGAAATTTCTATTTCGTTTTCAAGCTATGGATGATAGAAAAATTTAGGGGGGAGCATTTACATTCTTAATTGGGCTTTTTTTTGTAAATGTTGAATGGTTGTATATTTAAGAAGACGAATCTGAACATATTTTATTCAATACTGCTTATCAAAATATGCCCTTTGGAGATTTAAAGGGTCCAAGATTTGGCTTTTGTATCCCTATTGGCGCCTAATTACGTATAACAATTTAACATAATTTTACAATGCATTGATGCAGATTGTTATGATAAACATTTTTGCTTTAGTAATTTATAAAAAAAAAATTGATAGATAAAGAATTACAGATGAAAGTTTTTTTTTGCTCTCTCTACCCTTTATTTGAGGGGTCACACCCCTTTTCTTCATATCAAATGATAGGGTTTCTCATTTCAAAAATTTTTGTTAAACAACTATCCAGAAATTTGTTTTCGTTTACGAGCTATGTAGGATAGAAAAAATTAGGGACCAGCCCTTTACACCCTTAATGGGACGTTTTTGCATATAAAAAATGATTGTATAATGTTTAAAAGACGATTCTGAGCATCTTTTATTCAATACTTCTTATCAATATATATCCCCTTTTGGAGATATAAAGAATCCAAGATTGGGCATTTTGCCCCTTATAGCCCCTAATTACGTAACATATTATTAAAATTTTACAATGCATTGATGCAGATTGTTATGATAAACATTTTTGCTTCAGTTATTTATAACAAAAAATTGATGAAGAAAGAGTTATAGATCAAAGTCTTTTGGCCCCTCTTTGCCCTTTATTTGAAGAATCACACCCCTTTTCTTCATATCAAATGAAAGAAAATATAATTCTGCACAACTTTCATTATATATCTTTTAACAAATTATTGACAGGTATAAAGATATCAGAGAAAACGTGATAAATTTTGCGAGATATTTCCGAGCCTATTTTTCGGCTCAGGCGAGCTTCAACACCTTTTGCGCTGGAAAGATATAGACTCAAAAAAGCAATTCAGCAATCCTTCCTCTACCTTCACTGCAAATCTCAAGTCAATAGCTTCATTCGTTTTTCAGTGATTGCCAGGAAAAGCTGACCCTCTGAAAATCAGTAAATCGTCCATATCTCACGACCGGAAGTGACGACGTACATATAAAAAATTTCCAATAAGGTTCAGACCAATATCTATTAGATCTGAAAGTTTCGTGAAAATCGACCGAGCCGTTTCCGAGAACTCGCGTGCACAAAAATCGGTAAGAAAAAAAAAGAATAATAATAATAATAGGGAAAAAGAAACCGAACGAAAACAATAAGGTCTTCCGTTGGAGACGGAAGACCTTAATAAGAAGAGGGAAAAAGAAACAGAACGAAAACAATAAGGTCTTCCGTTGGAAACGGAAGACCTTAATTACAAATTGTCGCCTAGGTTCATGTCAAAATATGGCGGACGCAAAATAATTCCTGAATTTTCCTCTTTAACTCGAGCATTCCTGCATTGGACAGGTCTGGTGTTTGATATGAGATGATAAACCCTGTGTAAACTTTCTTAGTTTAGCGGAATCATGAACATTTTCGGCGTGATGAATGAATTGTTTACAGTAGCGATGAGGCCACCGCGCAGCTGCGAGCGGATCCAAGGATTTATGAATGAATTAAAAAAGATGGAAATAGAGTTTGATTTCTTTTATTTTATTTAATGACATTATTCATATGCAAGTAAAAGATATACAAGAAAATGCGAGATGCTAATATAAATGCAGCTGACAATCTTTATTTTCCCAAGATAATTTTTTTTTAATGAAATAATTATAAATTCTACAGATAAAACATAGGAAGAATGAATGATAGCAAATTATCAGATGACATAAGGGGAACTAAATTTTTTTTACGAATGAAACTTTTAAAACGTTACTTGTAAGTTGTATATGTTATATCTGCGAATTCTACCTGGCTGCGCGCTTCCGAGAGGGGGGGGGGGGCTGTCTTGAATATAGACTTGTAAATTACCATTATTTTGTAGATAAAATTAAGCCTTATCATTTTCTTAACTTTAAGAAGAGTGCCTTGTTATATAAATTTCATGGTCATTTTATGTAGAATGTAAAACATTAAAACGGAATGAGCATCCATTTCAATAAATGAGAAAGGTGGGGGCTAGGTTTCTTACAGTTTTCAAAAAAAAATGGGGGATGGGTATAAGATGCACACACATGACATATGTTTCATACATTTTATTTGCTAAAAACCCGACTCTGCGGAACCAGAGAAGGTTTTCTACAGGTCCATTCCCCATTACAGGGAAGACCTTACCTGCACAAGGGCACCATGTGTATTACCCGCGCAGCCTATTTATGAGAAAATGAAATGAATATTTTTTAGTGTTTAAGAAAACGTTGAACCTACGCTTGCGAAAGTTCTAAGACATTCAAAGATATTTAATTTCTTCTTTATCAAATCAAGAAACTGGTTATACGTTAAATCAGCAAATAGGGGCCTTTACTTATGCCATGAATATCACAGAAAAAGATAGAAAGAAAGACAAAGAAATTTAAAAAATCGACTTTTAATCCCCTTTTTCGCGACGACCGGAAGAATTGACGACGGACAAAATGTTGTTCGACACATCTTCAAGTCATGATCTATGATATGCGACACAGTAAACTTTCATATCTTAAGCTGTTCGGGAGAAATGGACCGGACAAAGGTCATTTCCAGAAGTTGGTCAATACGAAAATAGTAAGAATACTAGAAACGATCTCGTTGCTAGCAACGAGAGGTCTTCCGTCCGATTCAGGAAAAAAAATCTCGTATAATCGAGCTGAAAAGTGATTCAAAATTTTGGTCGCAAAGAGGATTGAACCCATGTCGCCTTTTTCTGTTTTATCCCCAACGCGCAAACCATTAAGCTTTTGGGAGTACTGCTCTAAATATACTTGTGTGTATACTTTTGCAACAGTACACCTGTCTAAGAATCATAAAAGGCGGGTCACTATCAATAATTTGCGCCAAACGCCACGAGTAAATATTCGTGCATTTTCATACATTTTATTTGCTAAAAACTCGACTCTGCAGAACCAGAGAAAGTTTTCTACAGGTCCATTCCCCATCACGGGGAAGACCTTACCTGCACATTGGCACCATGTGTATTACCCGCGCAGCCTATTTATGAGAAAATGAAATGAATATTTTTTAGTGTTTAAGAAAACGTTGAACCTACGCTTGCGAAAGTTCTAAGACATTCAAAGATATTTAATTTCTTCTTTATCAAATCAAGAAACTGATTATACGTTAAATCAGCAAATAGGGGCCTTTACTTATGCCATGAATATCACAGAAAAAGATTCAAAATTTTGGTCGCAAAGAGGATTGAACCCATGTCGCCTTTTTCTGTTTTATCCCCAACGCGCAAACCATTAAGCTTTTGGGAGTACTGCTCTAAATATACTTGTGTGTATACTTTTGCAACAGTACACCTGTCTAAGAATCATAAAAGGCGGGTCACTATTAATAATTTGCGCCAAACGCCAGGAGTAAATATTCGCGCATTTTCTTTGAACTTTTATGAAATAAAATAAATAAAACTTTCTTATCGCCTTTATTTTATTTCGACGTTTAAAAAGTCTTTGTACACATTACATATATCGTATCTAGCCCAGTTACACTTAAGTAGTAAAACGGAAATTAAGTGTTAAGATCGACACTGAATTGCAACGTACTACTACGTGAAAGTCCAAGTAGTTTTGTTTACATTTCATGCATTCGTATGTCAGAATGGTTTAATCAAACGCTCAGCTGCCTCCATAAACCCCAATTGCGAAATGGCGGAATTGACAAAGACAGCCGCCATCTGGGGCCCGCTTCAGATTTTCAAATATTAATATCTAGAATTCAGATAAGCCAATTTTCAAACAACTTAGATAGTTATAATCTAATTGTTAAGATGAATACTTTTGATCAATAATGTATAACAAAGAATTGATCATTAGAGAGTTATAGATAAAAAACTTTTGGCCCCTCTTAGCCCCTAATTTGAAGGGTCAGCCCTATTTTTTTATATCAAATGAAAGGTCTTGCGATATTGAATATTTTGTCTTCAATATGTTTTAACAAATTATGAACAGGAGTGAAGATATGAGACAAAATGCGTCAAATTTTGTGAGATATTTCTGAGACATTTTTTCGGCCCTACCGAACTTCGGTGCCTTTTGCGCTAGAAAGATTTGGAGACCCAATTACAACTCACCAAACCTTCCTCTATTTTCCCTAAAAATCTCAAGTCCATATCTTAAGTCGTTTCGGAGGAGTTTCCCGGACAAGCCGACCCTCTAAAAATCAGAAAATCGTCCATATCTCACGACCGGAAGTGAGATAATCAAAAAGGAAAAAAACCTATCAAGATCAATTGAATATCTTTCAGATCTGAAAGTTTGGTAGAAATCGGACGAGCCATCTCTGAGAAATCGCTTGCACAAAATCGGTTGGAAGAATAATAATAATAATAGGGAAAAAGAAACCGAACGAAAACAAGAAGGTCTTCCGTTGGAGACGGAAGACCTTAATAATAGTGGAAAAGAAACAAACGAATCAGTAGAAGGTCTTCCGTTGGAGACGGAAGACCTTAATAACTAGATGAGATCTCGTTGCGAGCAACGAGTAGGTCTTCCGTTGAATTTCTCGATAAGATGAGATGTGATTTTGACTGAGATATTCGTTAAAAGAGAATGACATTAAGTTTTTCTTCATTAAATTTAAAGTTTCTGTTTTTTATCCAATATTCTGATCATCTTTTGTTCAATATTGTTTATAAAAATACTCCCCCTTATCGAGACGTAAAGCATAAAAAACATAGCATTTTGGCCCCTGGCGATCCCTTATTACGTAACATATGATCAAAATTTTATAACATATTGTTGCATATTGTTTATAACATATCGTTCAAATGAATATCTTTGTTTCTCATAATGTATACTTATTGCAAAATATTGATCATTAAAGAGTTAAAGATGAAAAACTTCTGGCCCCTCTGAGCCCCTAATTTGAGGAGTCAGCCCCTTTTTCTTGATATCAAACGAAAGGTCTTGTGATTTCAAAGTCTTTTTGTTCTACACCTATTCAGAGATTTCTTTTTGTTAAGGAGATATGCTTTATATAAATATTTAGAGACCAGTCCTACAAGTCCTTAATGGGGCCGTTTTACAAAAATTCAAAGTATGCATATTGTTTAGCACATTAATCTAGCCATCTTTTGTTCAGTATTGCTTATCAAAATATTCACCCTTTTCGAGATATGAAGCATCAAAGATTTGACATTCCGGCCCCTTGTGACCCCTAATTACGTAACATATGATCAAAATTGTATCATATATTGTTGCAAATAGTTAAGATAAATACTTTTGCTTCAGTAATGTATAACAAAATATTGATCATTAGAGAGTTATAGATAAAAGACTTTTGGCCCCTCTGAGCCCCTAATTTGAGGGGTCAGCCCTATTTTTTTGACATCAAATGAAAGGTCTTGTGATGTTGCACATTTTTCCTTCAATATGTCTTAACAAATTATGAACAGGTGTGAAGATATGAAACAAAATGTGTCAAATTTTGTGAGATATTTCTGAGACATTTTTTCGGGCCCTACAGAGCTCCGGCGCCTTTTGCGCTAGAAAGATTTGGAGACCCAATTACAACTCACCAAACCTTCCTCTATTTTCACTGAAAATCTTAAGTCGATATCTTAAGTCATTTCGGAGGAGTTTCCAGGACAAGCTGACCCTCTAAAAATAAGAAAATCGTCCATATCTCACGACCGGAAGTGAGATAATCAAAAAGCAAAAAAACCTATCAAGATCAATTGAATATCTTTTAGATCTGAAAGTTTGGTATAAATCGGACGAGCCATCTCTGAGAAATCCCTTGCACAAAATCGGTTGGAAGAAAAATAATAATAATAATAGGGAAAAAGAAACCGAAGAATAACAAGAAGGTCTTCCGTTGGAGACGGAAGACCTTAATAATAACTAGTGCTAATTGTAACGGGAACCGTTACAGATGTTCCCCAAACGCTCCCCAACTCCCTTCTCGTGCCATATTCCCTGTAAGTTTCATCAAAGAAGGCAAAATCTATGCATTTAAGACGTAAACAAAGTTTTCCCAAAAGTATACCAAGTATTTCAAATTTAAGCAATGCAGGCGTGCGCATGTGATTGCATGAGCGTAATGACGATATCATCTTGTTTACTCTATTTTACTCATTGCACGTGCACGCACGTGCATGATGACCATACCTTTTTGAAGGTGTCCATTATGTCTGTCTATGTTCTTAATCCCATCCTGTTTGGTTGAAAAACAAGGGAGTTATAGCCATTTAAAGTTTAATCCAATCAGATTGAAGCGCACGTGCATGCGCGTGTTTTCATGACAATTATTATATATCATATTGTAGGACATCTTAAAGTATGCCTATGTTTTAAATTTCAAAGCATTTTGTAGAAAAACAGAAAAGATATTGAGATTTTTGTTTCAGCCAATCAGAGCAAAGCACACGTGCACACACGTGCATGCATGTGAATGGTGACCATACCATCTTGTAGGAGTTCTTTATGTCTATCTATGTTCTAAATCTCATGCTGTTTGGTTGAAAACCAAGGGAGTTATACTCATTTAAAGTTTCAGCCAATCAGATTGCAGCGCACGTGCATGCGCATGATTTGATGAAAAATTTTATATATCATATTGTAGTACATCCTAATGCATGTCTATGTTATAAATTTCAAAGCATTTCATTATAAAACAAAAAAGATATTAAGATTTCTGTTTCAGCCAATGAGAGCAAAGTGCACGTGCATGCGCGTGAGTTCATGCAAATTTGACCAAGTCATCTTATCTACACATCTTATATATCTTTATATAATGAGTTTCAAAACATTTTATCAAAAAATATAAAAGTTACAACCATATTAAATATATCAGTCATTTTACTCATTGCACGCGCCCGCACGTGCATGCGAATGCGCGCAAAATGACCTTCTTTCGGCACATCTACACAACATGCCTACTAACCCTAAAAAGGTTTTAACTTAGTTTGGTGAACAGTTTCTGAGAACACTTCCGGACAAAAAAGTACCGGAGAAGAAATAAGAAGAAAAAAGAATAATAATAATAATAATAATAACTAGAAACGATCTCGTTGCTAGCAACGAGAGGTCTTCCGTCCGATTCAGGAAAAAAAACTCGTATAATCGAGCTGAAAAGTGATTCAAAATTTTGGTCGCAAAGAGGATTGAACCCATGTCGCCTTTTTCTGTTTTATCCCCAACGCGCAAACCATAAAGCTTTTGGGAGTACTGCTCTAAATATACTTGTGTGTATACTTTTGCAACAGTACACCTGTCTAAGAATCATAAAAGGCGGGTCACTATTAATAATTTGCGCCAAACGCCACGAGTAAATATTCGCGCATTTTCATACATTTTATTTGCTAAAAACTCGACTCTGCAGAACCAGAGAAGGTTTTCTACAGGTCCATTCCCCATCACGGGGATGACCTTACCTGCACATTGGCACCATGTGTATTATCCGCGCAGCCTATTTATGAGAAAATGAAATGAATATTTTTTAGTGTTTAAGAAAACGTTGAACCTACGCTTGCGAAAGTTCTAAGAGATTCAAAGATATTTAATTTCTTCTTTATCAAATCAAGAAACTGATTATACGTTAAATCAGCAAAAAGGGGCCTTTACTTATGCCATGAATATCACAGAAAAAGATTCAAAATTTTGGTCGCAAAGAGGATTGAACCCATGTCGCCTTTTTCTGTTTTATCCCCAACGCGCAAACCATTAAGCTTTTGGGAGTACTGCTCTAAATATACTTGTGTGTATACTTTTGCAACAGTACACCTGTCTAAGAATCATAAAAGGCGGGTCACTATTAATAATTTGCGCCAAACGCCACGAGTAAATATTCGCGCATTTTCATACATTTTATTTGCTAAAAACTCGACTCTGCAGAACCAGAGAAGGTTTTCTACAGGTCCATTCCCCATCACGGGGATGACCTTACCTGCACATTGGCACCATGTGTATTATCCGCGCAGCCTATTTATGAGAAAATGAAATGAATATTTTTTAGTGTTTAAGAAAACGTTGAACCTACGCTTGCGAAAGTTCTAAGAGATTCAAAGATATTTAATTTCTTCTTTATCAAATCAAGAAACTGATTATACGTTAAATCAGCAAAAAGGGGCCTTTACTTATGCCATGAATATCACAGAAAAAGATTCAAAATTTTGGTCGCAAAGAGGATTGAACCCATGTCGCCTTTTTCTGTTTTATCCCCAACGCGCAAACCATTAAGCTTTTGGGAGTACTGCTCTAAATATACTTGTGTGTATACTTTTGCAACAGTACACCTGTCTAAGAATCATAAAAGGCGGGTCACTATTAATAATTTGCGCCAAACGCCACGAGTAAATATTCGCGCATTTTCTTTGAACTTATCTATTAAATTGCAATGAAATAAAATAAATAAAACGTTCTTATCGCCTTTATTTTATTTCGACGTTTAAAAAGTCTTTGTACACATTACATATATCGTATCTAGCCCAGTTACACTTAAGTAGTGAAACGGAAATTAAGTGTTAAGATCGACACTGAATTGCAACGAACTACGACGTGAAAGTCCAAGTAGTTTTGTTTACATTTCATGCATTCACATGTCAGAATGGTTTAATCAAACGCTCAGCTGCCTCCATTAACCCTAATTGCGAAATGGCGGAATTGACAAAGACAGCCGCCATCTGGGGCTCGCTTCAGATTTTCAAATATTAATATCTAGAATTCAGATAAGCCAATTTTCAAACAACTTAGATAGTAATAATCTAATTGTTAAGATGAATACTTTTGATCAGTAATGTATAACAAAGAATTGATCATTAGAGAGTTATAGATAAAAGACTTTTGGCCCCTCTTAGCCCCTAATTTGAAGGGTCAGCCCTATTTTTTTTATATCAAATGAAAGGTCTTGCGATATTGAATATTTTGTCTTCAATATGTTTTAACAAATTATGAACAGGAGTGAAGATATGAGACAAAATGCGTCAAATTTTGTGAGATATTTCTGAGACATTTTTTCGGCCCTACCGAACTTCGGTGCCTTTTGCGCTAGAAAGATTTGGAGACCCAATTACAACTCACCAAACCTTCCTCTATTTTCCCTGAAAATCTCAAGTCCATATCTTAAGTCGTTTCGGAGGAGTTTCCCGGACAAGCCGACCCTCTGAAAATCAGAAAATCGTCCATATCTCACGACCGGAAGTGAGATAATCAAAAAGGAAAAAAACCTATCAAGATCAATTGAATATCTTTCAGATCTGAAAGTTTGGTAGAAATCGGACGAGCCATCTCTGAGAAATAGCTTGCACAAAATCGGTTGGAAGAATAATAATAATAATAGGGAAAAAGAAACCGAAGAATAACAAGAAGGTCTTCCGTTGGAGACGGAAGACCTTAATAATAATAATAAGAAGAAGAAACAGAGTAAAAACAATATGTTCCCCAACTTCGTTTGGGGAACATAATAATAAGAAACAGAGTAAAAACAATATGTTCCCCAACTTCGTTTGGGGAACATAATAAGAAACAGAGTAAAAACAATATGTTCCCCAACTTCGTTTGGGGAACATAATAAGGAGGTGTAATTTGTTACAGTTTTATGAAACAGTATACCCTGAGATAGATGGAACAGCGGATTTCCACCTATCCCCAGAGAGTGAAAACAATGTGATTCAGGTTTTCACATTATGCCTTGTTTGTTTGTTGTTTAAGTCCCTCTCGCGAATATTTCACTCATATGGAGACGCCACCACTTGCCGGTGGAGAGCTGCAAATATTGACCTGTACTCGACACTCAGGGCCATTGAGCTGTGAGGGATCGTTTTAGTTACAGCAACTATTGTGACAAGGGACCTCGCTTTATACGGTCTCATCCAAAGGACCGGTCTCCAGGTCCCACAGTGGGATTGGAACCCGCGACTCTAGAGCAGATGCTCTTCCACTGCGGGCGACTAAACCTTGATTGTGTATACGCAATGATCTAGTGCGCTACAGTTTTTACTAGTATTCTTTTTAACAGCGTAATATTTGTAACGTGACTGTTTATCTTTCAAGATCTACTCACTACTGTTTGACTGAGCCACTGCTTTATTCCAGCATTGTACATGTACATGTACATTGATTGTTAGAACGTAGAGATCAACTGCGATACAGTTTTTTATCCCATGTTTAACCCTTCATTCCGTTGATATAGCTCATATGCATATGATATCGTTTTCGTATCACACAGCTGTGACGTCACAATGGGTTTTGCGTTAGAGTGATGAAGTAAAATGAAGTGGAATCCTATATAAAACAGTGATAGTGCTGTATAAAACATGGGATAAAAAGAATCTCACATGATATGTAGTTGGATATGATTTTTATCCAACTCGTTGTGTGTTTTTATTCCCTCGCAAAGGCTCGGAGATAAAAAAAAAACCCACACAACTCGTTGAATAAAAATCATATCCAACTACAAATCATGTGAGATCCTATATATAGCATTAAACTTTATTTGTGCTTCTGGTTTGCATAGATATATCTACTGTGTGCTGGGTTTTTTTCAGCAGTTAACTTTTGTATTTGATTTGTTATACGTAGAAATCTACTAAGCCACTGTTTTACAACAATTGTACCTTGATGGTATATCCTGCGCTATTGCTCTTCTACGCATTATACTTGTACCTTGATTGTGAATACAAGAGATCTACTGCACTACATATCCTCATACTCATGATACTTGTACCTTGATTGTGAATACAATAGATCTACTGCATTACATATCCTCATACTCATGATACTTGTACCTTGATTGTGAAAACAAGAGATCTACTGCACTACATATCCTCATACTCATGATACTTGTACCTTGATTGCGAATACAAGAGATCTACTGCACTACATGTCCTCATACTCATGATAGTTGTACCTTGATAGT
>NW_026918475.1:0-142032 GCF_032062105.1 Saccostrea cuccullata | reverse complement strand
GGAAATAAGATACAAATATATTACACGTTTTTAATTTGTGCATTTGGATGAAATTCTTGAATTTGTTCACTTGTTCAGGCTGGGGTCATCAGAGGAACTCTTTTGGGACTTAAATATTTGAGGAAAGATCTCGGTGGTGCTGGGGGTTCGATTGTCAATGTCGCGTCAATGGCAGGTAAAATAATACTTATACTCTGTAGCTTTATATTAACTGAAGAAAAGTAAATAAATGATTATTTTATAGCACGTAAATTCAGATTACTCTTATCATTAGAATTACGATTGGTGTAAAGGATTTAACGCAAGTGACGTTGTCCTGTACGTATTGTAGGTATTTTCCCAGTCGACTACGGCCCTGCCTATTGTGCTAGTAAACATGGTGTGATCGGTTATACGAGAAGTTGGGCGGTATAAGGCCTTCTCTGTTCATGACTTAAAGTTATTTGATCTTGACTAAATGAGATTAATTTACATGATTATTTTAAAAATACTATTTTAGATGTTAATTATTTTTTGTAGCAAATTCAATAATACAAAAATAAAGGAAAAAAGGTCTTTTTTCTTATTTTTGGTTTACAGAATCATTGTAATACAAACAAGTTTTATAAAACAATAAAATTAATTATGAACACAATATTCCTTCTTTTTAAATAAGTCTCATCCAGAAGTTGTAAAAAATGGCGTTCGTCTTCTCTGCCTTTGTCCAGCGTATGTTAAAACGGACATGTTGAATTACCAGCCCGAATCTCCCGAAGATGTCGCACGGGCTCAGGAGTTGATGGAGGCTTTTGGCATCATGAGGTTAAATTACAGATAGTTAGCATGCGCGAACATCAGCGCACTTATGATTGATTTAGTAAGAATATACAAGAAATTTAGAGCATTAAAATGATGATCTTTTTAATTTAAGGGTGGAAGAGGTATCGGATGCTTTCATTAAACTTTTAGAAGATTCGGACAATAACGGAAGTGTCCTGTCTGTAACAAAACAGAACACGATGTATTGGAAAATGCCAGTTCCGGAATTTTAACTTTAAAAACATATATGCTGTTTTGAGCTATAGTCATTGCATTTTGAACATAGTGTACTTTCGATGTCCATCAAAGGATTATTTAACTTAGTAGTGTATAATCAGACTTGAAAAAAGATTATTTCTTTTGTGAACTGCATGGTATATACGTATATATATAATCTATACATATAGAGAATAGTATACATTAAAGAGTGGTCAAAACGTATATTTGCGTTATGAATTTGTATAGTATTAATGATATGCAAAATGCATGTTTAAACACAAATACGATAAAAGATAATATGAACTATTTGTTCACTTTCTGTAAATTATCAATCTTTCATTAAGAACTAATATTTCAACAGACTGAATATGATATTTTATCGTTTGGTTATACCTTATAATTAGAGCTGCACTTTGCATGCCATTTCCTTAAAATACAAATAAATATAAAATATTTTCAATGCATGTACAAAAAATATTAATCTAAATATCTGTCTACGTGTATTAATAAAATACTTATTTACTCATTGTTTCTTTGTTTTATCGACAATAACAAGGGAATATCAATATTGTTCTTACATTAAAAATATCCAAATAATTGCCCTACTTTGCATCAAAGCAAATACATGATTTGGGGAGTAAACAAATGTAAATATTTATATATTTCATAAGCTTATCTTCACAGTGCTGAATGCTGTGTCATAAAATACATCTAAATCGACACATCTTTACTGGGGGCACGCCGCTGTGTTAGTCAGGTAGATTTTGGCCCCAGGGCCCCGGATTAAGACGATCAGGAAGTAGAGATGGACCCGAAAAACACTTCTCTAGATCTTGATTTCATAATAACCAAACCAGCTATGGGCTGTGTATCGAGGAGGAATGTCATTTGGACGGCACTGTTCATTACAGTTTGTAAAGTGGTTCTGTTGTATAAAGCTTTGGTTTATTTGGAGAACTCGGCATATAACGGTGTTGAGGTTTCTGTGCAATCATCAGATGATTCCATCGGATTCGGGGAATTCCGGAATGGTAAATTTATCATAACAGAGATAAATTCGGCTGCATCTTTAGATCATGTTGAAAAAAGCAGGAAAATTGTCACAGATTACATGATAGATTTCGGAAATGAAATATACGCCAACAGAAATTTTACAAGAGAAAAACGAATGTTACGAACGAGTACTTTGAATTTTTCACCTAAAATTATTAAAACATCTACAATCGAAAAACTTTTACCAAATATTGAGGATCCGGTCAATGATAGGATATTTGAGCAGATAATCCATATCCCCATACAATATTCAAACAGCAGTGAGTTTAAAATTATCTACATGTTTGGGGGTCAAAGGGGATGGGGTCACCCCGAAGGCCAGAGTTTATTTCTAATGGAAGATTGCTTAGTAAATCGATGTCGCTTTACGTATGACAAGAAAATGGCAAGTTCGGCTGATGCCGTGGTGTTCGGAAATCCCAATCAAATTCGTATTCGTCCTCCTTTTCGCAAGGCCTCCCAAAATCAGATATGGATTGTTTCTGCCATTGAAGCCCCTCCCAATACAGGACGCCTTCAGAACTACCGTGGACTTGTCAACTGGACCATGACATACCGAACAGATTCCGTTATAGCTACTCCTTATTTCAAATATAAAGCTTTTCCTGAAAAAGTTTCGGTCAGCATAAAAAATTATTCTGAGGGTAAGCAGAAGAAGGTAGTTTGGTTCGTGAGTAATTGTAATAGGGAGACCAGCGGGCGCATGAAGTATGCTAGGGAACTTCAGAGGCACATACCCGTGGACATATATGGACGCTGTGGTGATCTGAAGTGCGCTAAAAGCAAACCTTGGTGTAAAACAATGGTGAAGACTGATTATAAATTCTATCTGGCATTTGAAAATACGAAATGCAAAGACTATATGACGGAGAAAATTATGACCGCTTATACGTAAGTTAAATTTTATTTCCTTACTTTGTTTATCAATTATTTTTAAAAATCTTTAACTGAGACATCATAAATGCTATTAACGCCTCTGGTCTTACGAAAGTAAAAAAAATATAAGAAAAATAGAGATGAAAGAGTTCGAAATTCATCATTTCCTTCTTAATATTTTACTTTTGTTCTTTGTTTTCATATAATATTTAAGTTAGTTTACACAAGAGTATGATGGTATATTTCTGTCACCTACATTCAAGATTAAAAGATTATGTCAATATGCAAGACATTTATGTCTATCTTTTCTGCAATAAATTATGTCCTTATGCAAATGAAAGTCTCCGTATGAGTGAAAAATTCTCGAGAGGGACGTTAAACTATATACAATTGTCACCGGTGGTGAAAATCAAGTCTCAACCGGGACTCGAACCCAGGGCCTCTGGCGTACCGTGCCAGCGCTCTAACCAACTGAGCTATTGAGACCCGATATATTGACTGACTTTCTCGCACCTGTGAACCCGTTGACATATTCCCCCTCTTTGTAGAAATTCGTCCTCGAATTCTACGAGTTAAGGAAATGCTGTGAGGCATGTTCCAAGGAAATAGTGGGTTTTGTACGTTGGGCGCCAAATGTCACAGGTGGTGAAAAGTCAAGTCTCAACCGGGACTCGAACCCAGGGCCTCTGGCGTACCTTGCCAGCGCTCTAACCACTGAGCTATTGAGACCCGATATATTGACTGACCTTCACGCACCTGTGAACCCGGTATTGTCACAGCCGCACTATAGTTGTTACTTCATATAAATAACAGAACAGCTGCTGTGGGTTCATTTATTTATCTGTATTTCAGTTACTTTTGATGAATATTATAAGAAGAATAACAATAGAAGGTGACCTGTAAAATAAATGAATACACTCATACACTAACACTCACACATTTAATTCTTTTAGATTATTTAAACTGTTCACTTTAATTAGATAATTAATTGATAAAGTATTTAATTTAATTATCTAAGCAACGATGGTAAATTAATTCTTACCGAATAAACAGGTTTAATTTGTCTTCATTATAAAATGAAAGACTATATATCTGGAGAGGAGATATACTCTTCCTTTCTCCTGACTGTCATAGGGTGGAGTGAGTTATTAAGGGTGTTTGGCGCCAAGCATGCGTATTTGGTGCCAAAGTAGTAAAACCACAGGTGTGGTGAAAAGTCAAGTCTCAACCGGGACTCGAACCCAGGGCCTCTGGCGTACCGTGCCAGCGCTCTAACCACTGAGCTATTGAGACCCGATATATTGACTGACCTTCACGCACCTGTGAACCCGGTGACATATTCCCCCTCTTTGTAGAAATTCGTCCTCGAATTCTATATGTGAGTTAAGGAAACGCGTGAAGCATATTCCAAGGGTACAGTGGGTTATTTTCGTTGGGCGCCAAATGTCACCGGTGGTGAAAATCAAGTCTCAACCGGGACTCGAACCCAGGGCCTCTGGCGTACCGTGCCAGCGCTCTAACCAACTGAGCTATTGAGACCCGATATATTGACTGACTTTCTCGCACCTGTGAACCCGGTGACACAATCAATCAATTTTCGAGAACCCGATTTTAATTAATATGGGTAAATTACTAACACCAGTATCTGACGTCTACGTCAAAATATCGAAATGAGACTTACTTGTGTCAACATGCGAGTTAAGAACATTAATTAGCAAGAAATATAAACTAAATCAGTTCTTGATATAATAAAATGTTTATAAGAAGTATTAGTAATAAGATTGACTCGCTGATTTACATTGTACAAATGCATTAATGTACACCATGTTAAACTTTAAAGAAGGAAAATTGATGTTCTTAATATTGAAAGAAACGGAGGGGGAATGTTGTCCAGTTTAAAATAGGATTTTCTTAAAAGAGTTGTAACTATTATTATCAAGTTGTAACTTGCAACATAATTATCTTGCATGTAGATATAATTATCTTGTATGTTGACATAATTATCCTGCATGTTCACATGGTGTCTTCTAGCTATTCCCACTTTTTAAAAATCTCAATTCCACCTATTTCCACTTGCAAATAACAATAGATGTTTAGATTTACCTGCATGTATTTTGTACATTTTAAGACAGAAAATAATGAATACATCTATGAGAAAATATGATTTATTTCGGATTTTTGAAATAATAAAAAGATCTTACAAGAAAAAGCAACTTAATACCTAAATTTAAAAACATAGTTAAATATTTGTTTACACAAAATTCCCCCTATTCCCACATAAAATCTTACCTTTTTCTACAAGATTTTCAAAAAGTGGGAATAGGTAGAATGAACCACATTATTTATCTTGCCTGAAGGGGCAGAAATATGCCAGCATACATGTCAAATTCGACGGAAAGATGTAGAACCATAAGCAGTATTTGGATTGAAATTGGACAACAAAGATGTTAGTGTTATCTACAAGTTGTACGTATATGTATAAACATGTATGTTGTTTTCACCCTCCATTGAATTAAGTCAATAATTTTTGGGAAGTTTATACCCCCGCTCTAAAGAAGAAGGGGTATACTGTTTTGCCCGTATGTGTTTGTGTGTGCCTGACCGTCTCTCTGTCCGTAACAAATTTTTCGTTTTCTCGTCTCAGTTTTCTCAGCAACTACCATTCGCTGATGCTTGAAATTTTATTTTGTAGTCCCTAGAAAGCATGTGATAGGTTAATATTGATATATCTTTCAATTAAATCAAATTACAAAAAATCATGTCCGTAGGGGGCCCGACTGAGGTTTCCACTGTGCAGTGTTTCGTGCATCATATTAAAATGCATATCTATGGCACGCCAAATTCACAAAAATGAGCAAAACATAGTTTCACAATTGATAAACTAGGTTTATCGATGGTAAACTATAGTTTACAAACCATAAACTATAGTTAATGATTCGTTAAGTATAGTTTTCATCTGTAAAACTGTATTTAACGGTTGTTAACTATAGTTTACGAATGCTAATCTAAGTTTATCTGTCTGTAATAAAACGTTAACAATAGATTTTGTTGATAAACATAGATTCACGTCTGTAAACTATAATTTACGATCGTTAACTATAGTTAAGAGTTGTAAACCATAGTTTACAAATCGTGAAACTGTATTTATCAGATAATCTATGTTTTGCGATCGCAAATGATTGTTTTTGGTGTTAAGTATAGTTTACGGTTGTGAAACATAGATTATCGCGTTAACTATGGTTTACAGATGTAAAATAAAGATTAGCGTTGTTAACTATAGTTTACAGTCCGTAAACTATAGTTTACAACCGATAAACCTAGTTTATCGACTGTGAAACAATGATTAGCTCATTTTTGTGAATTTGGCGTGCTAAACCTAGTTTCACAACTGATAAACTAGGTTTATCGATGGTAAACTATAGTTTACAAACCGTGAACTATGGTTTACAATTCGTTAATTATAGTTTTCATCTGTAAAAGTATATTTAACGACTGTTAACTATAGTTTACGAATGCTAATCTTAGTTTATCTGTCTGTAAAAAAACCTTAACAATAGATTTTGTTGAAAAACATAGATTCACGTCTGCAAACTATAATTTACGATCGTTAACTATAGTTAAGAGTTGTAAACCATAGTTTACAAATCGTGAAACTGTATTTATCAGATAATCTATGTTTTGCGATCGCAAATGATTGTTTTCGTTGTTAAGTATAGTTTACGGTTGTGAAACATAGATTATCGCGTTAACTATGATTTACAGATGTAAAATGTAGATTAACGTTGTTAACTATAGTTTACAGTCCGTAAACTATAGTTTACAACCGATAAGCCTAGTTTATCGACTGTGAAACTATGTTTTGCTCATTTTTGTGAATTTTGCATGCCATACATATCTACGGTTTTAAAGCAATGATTTTTACATAATTTGACAAAATAAAATTAAGAAATCGCAGATTAAAAAAATATAAGATTTTCATAGAACCGATTTTTAAAGCAACCATTTCCCAACCGATAGATAGACTGACGATGTAATGGTTTCTTTGTGACGTTATGATAAACTGAATTTCTTTAAAGAGGGGGTCATAAATATGTTACAAAAAATACCGTATACACTATAATATTTTGAAATTCTAAGATAAAAGTAAATATAGAATTTCACGAATATTTTCTATAAATCCTTTATATCTGTCATGTTTTGTAGTAGTCAATAAAAACAGGTAAATGTCATTAATTTTAATTTTTAAAGACTCAAATATGGTATAAAAATAAAAAAAAGTTTCTCTATTGTAATTTTTTTTTCACACAATAAAACTTATTCAGCTCCCTTAGGTTTCATTGCAAATTCTCTAGAGGATTAAAGTTATAATGTAACCATTCTTAGTCGCTTTTTTTTAATTGAAAATGGATAGATGCAGTAGAAACGATTTGAAGACCCTTTTTCTAAACACCATTGTCAGGGGGGAATATAATTGGAACACATAAAATCTATTCTTAAAATTTACCTATAGCAATGCTCAAATCTTGTGCAATAATAAAACGTAGCTATGTAAAATATTTTCTATATAATGTATTTTTTCTTCACACATTTATTTTTTAATCTTTTTACAGGAATGAAGTCATTCCAGTAGTTCTTGGTGCTGCACCTTCAGAATACCATAGTGCTTTGCCAGCTCATTCCTACATTGTTGTGGAGGACTTTAAGTCGCCTAAAGAGTTAGCCGAATATCTGCTAAAACTTGATAAAAACGATGACTTATACAATGAATACTTCCGTTGGAAGTCTTATGGCGACTTCGTTGCATCCAAGCCGTGGTGCCGTGTGTGTTCTTTATTACACGAACAAGCACTTCCGTCCATCTGGTACGATGATATTGACGCATGGTGGCGCTCAGAGGGTTCATGTTTAAATAAAAATATATCATGGTGGAGCAATATCATTGACAAATAGACAGTTGGTTTTTTTTAAAAATCTTTTTTGTTTGTTTGTTTCTGATGGATATATTATTATTATAAGATGTGCCAAAGAATATTTATTTTTCACCAATAAATACAACAAGAAGTTCATATCTCAATTTATAAATTAATTCCAGTTAAAATGTTACATTACTTTTGCCATGGATTGCTTGAGAAGAATGTTCCAGTGACACTGAATGGAATCTGTAGATTATTTTACACATGTTTATACCTCGATAGTACTGCACATTGTACAACAGCCAGAGTTTGTTAATCTGGATCGTGCACAACAAAGACAGTAATATCCACGCTTTCTGATTCTTCCCACGGAATAACCTGATCTTTTGTTTGTGTACATGTCACCATTGTCTTCCTCGTATTTACAAATCTCGCAGTATTCTTGTTTGTGCGTGAACAGACATTGTATGCAGGGGTTCTGGGTGTACGAGAGGGCATAGCTTGGCGAGTCGTCAAAGTATACAGCGTATGTCACGGACACAAGAACCAGAAATATCAGAATCCGTAAGTTCCTCCACATAGTCGGCACAAATCTGAAAAGTACCACAAGTTTGACATAAAATTAGTCTCGGGTCATATTGATTGTATATATAAAGAGAGACCCCTGGGAAATTGTCCCTTCCAAGCTGTTCGAAACTTTAATGCGAATGGATTGTTTATCAAATTGTTAACAGTATAGTCAACACCTTAAGTATCATGTGGCCAATGATTTTATCATGTGTCGCATCTCTCAGTCTTCATTTCGCCCGTAATTAGTCACTCCTTGAATTTCATCCTCAAGCCTATGATTACTAGTTATCGAACATTTGAAGCAATATCTGTTATACTTGTAACTTTTTGAGTTGAAAGGACCTTTTCAAAGACTGTTCTTTGGCTGTTCTTTACAAAATAACCTTTTAAAATTTTCCACTGATGCAGAAAACATTTAATGAGTGATTTAACAATTTGCCAGAAAAGTGACATTAATCAAAGAATATAATTAAATACTAATGGAGATGCCCTGTTGCGTAATATGCGGGTATATTAATATATTGATTAACATTATCGTATATTAATACAGAAAACGAAGCAAGTACTTAAATATATGGACATGAATCGGGTTCTTCTAATATACGAATGTATTGGGTA
The DNA here is from genome assembly GCF_032062105.1 of Saccostrea cuccullata. NCBI lineage: Eukaryota > Metazoa > Mollusca > Bivalvia > Ostreida > Ostreidae > Saccostrea > Saccostrea cuccullata. The sequence goes on along the minus strand of NW_026918475.1, from coordinate 132,985 downwards.
CTTCAAATACAAGAACAGGTCAGCCGTTGAGAGCTCCCATTAATAATTGACAATGGAGATCAGAGAAGGGTAGCCTGAGGAGACATCGGTTAATTAAGGACCCTAATCGTTACTGCCGTGTAACAGCCCTCTAAGTGCACCGCAATTCTACACATCGCCTATTGAGGACATAGCAACACAATAAATATACACTTCGATCTACGGTTCATCCAGGGGATTCAATTAGTCTCGATTCATCCTTAAATGGTCTGACAGTTCTTCATTTTTCTATCATCTGCTTATGAAAAAAAAATAATAAAATTGCTATTACTGATGTTTGGCGAGAGAGTGTTGAATTACTTCATTTTGGTCACGTGTTATATTACATGTAAATGCTTCATGTTTCAATATTGAGAAAGACGGAGGTGTTGAACAAACTAACGGGGAATGGGAGTCATATGTTCATTCGCTTCATCACACGATTCTTCAGTTGAAACAAGGAATACGTAATTTCTCCAGGAAAAAAAAATGAAAACATTTAAACAATGAAGAATTAGTAAACAAAAGTAACTGCTATCAACTTTCCCTTGGAAAATACTTGTACATGCATGCATTCGATGTATGTTTGTTTCCTCTCTTGGTTTTATAAAATGTTAAAAATGTATATTTTTTCGTATTTTATCAATTTATATTGTCGAATTCTACATTGTTGAAGTTTGGCCATTTTACATCAAAGAGCAGATCTCTCTAACTGAATAAAATAGAGGTCTTTAGTGAGTAGTGTTTCTAAGGCATCCTTAAGTTTTAAACAAGGTTACTTTGCAGTTAACGACAAGCAATGGACAAGATATTTAAATTTTGAAACTACATATTTATTATTAACATATTGAGTTATTTTACCATGGACATCTTAAACTTGATTCAAGTCTCACCACGGTGTTTGATTTGTGATTGACTGGAAAGCAACATTGAAAAAGAGAATTTAATAAGTGTATTCCGGCAATCATAATTCTGGTAATTTTGAATTTACTTATTAAACTAATCAAGTAATTTCAAACTTTAGAAGGTAAAATTTTAAACATGATAAGATTAATTAAAGTAAATAATTGAATTATCTTTAGTTTTATTTAGAGCAGTTTGTGCCTGTGCTTTTATCATTAATAGCATTTTTGCAAACATGAACGATAATTCTCATTTTCTATTTTTACATTGGAGTCATTTAAAAAATTTTATATTGAAAATTGGACCAAATCTTGTATTGTTACATGTAGTGATAAAATAATCGCAGCATTTTATATTGAAATTTTCAGCAAAAAAATTTCTTATATTTAAAAAAAATCAGCTTACCAGATTTTCTCTTCAAAATGTATCCTCTCAAGTGTATTCCTCGATCAGGTTTTGTCACAATGGATTATATTGGAGGACTATTATACTGTCATCGACCAATCAAAATGTCTGAACATCTTCATCGGCAGTTGAGCTGACCCATCAGACAGCACGCATATTAAGGATTAGCTACCAATGAGGTCAGGAATTACGAATATCGGCGCGAATACGTACATAATGTGAACAACCATTAGGGACTGTCCCTCATGATGCTTGGAGGAAAACACATCGATAGACTAATCACTACAGAAATCGGACACTTGGAATAAAGACTGAATACCCACCAATCCATTAGTGGCGATAAGTCTGAAATACTAACTGAACACTCTCAGAGGGAGGGGGCGGTATCGTGATCAATGTGGACTTTACTTCTACAATAAATTCAATATATTCGCTTAACATATATCTGATAAATGTAGAAATTGTTTTTCATAGGTTTGAAAACTGAATTGACTATTAAAAATATATCTGTAGAAAACAGTGCACGAAATGAGAGAAAAATCAACAAAAGCCATTGAAAATTGTTTAATTTCCCGATGAAGGGCTGATAAGCCAGTTGACATAATACATAAATTTCCAGAATAAATGTGTTTTAAATGGATTCTCGATGCTAAGGAAGCTTTATACACCACCGCTAAGGTACAGTATTCCAGATCAAAAGTCCATAAAACAATACAAAATAGGAGCAGAGCAAACACGAACCTCCAAAACATCAGAGGTGGGATCAGGTGCCATGGAGGACCGAGCATCCCCTGCCAACCGGTCACACGGTGACACCCGCCTTGTGCTCCTTGTCTTGATCGGAAAAAAATCCGTTGTCAATTCAGTACATAAATAATGGACTAACAATTAGTATGAAAAACGTCAGTCAGCATTTGACTCAATGATAAATTGTATTTGCTGACAAGGTCACTGTATCGACCATAGAACTTACGAAATGATGCATCTAGATCAATTGATAGTAAATTTGAAAAAAAAACTTGAGCATTCTTAACATTATACGAGAAAAAAAACTTTTCAAGAATTATTTGTCTGCATTTTCTCACCATAATAAAAGAACAGTGATTTTGTTCACTAGCACTTCATTGTCTTTGAACGTCTATAAGTACGTCTTTATAATTATGGTAAAATTTTCTCAAGTTTACAGCTTCCTTAAAAAACGAATAAAATTTTCAGATATAATATGACAAAGATTAATTCTATCAAGTTAATTGTATTTATTTTGTCATACACGTCTGTTTAAACTCCATGGAGAATTTTACGATTACCGAGTGTCAAACTGACGTCACTGATACCCCCAACAAGTTGTGGAATTTATATAACAATTTTTCATTGTCTGTTTCTGTAATTTTTCAGCATTTCTCAAATACAGACAGTATTTGGCAACAAAATGACGGTCATCTGAGTAAAATACAAAACTCTAAAGGATCAATGAAATTCTATTATTTATAACAAATTAATTTCCTGATTGTGCACGACACCCATGCAGATGTCGAAATCTTTAAACTATATGTACCTCATATGTTGGCGCTGGCATGGGAACGGAACAAATAAATGAGCGGTGATGACAGCCATTATTTACCTCTCATTCTAGCATTGATAATAGTTCTATATATCTTCAAGTCTTTCTTCGTCATACAATATGAAGGTCCACATCGGTTTCACATTCAAGATTATTGTACGAGCTGTAAATACTCGGTGTATCTCCACCTTCGGATTCGGAAGTTCTGGTATTACCCAGCTGTTTAGGGGTTATAGTTGAATAAAAGTTTTGTTTAAGTATGCGTTAATTCTTCATAAATGCAGATAAAACTAATTTGGAAATCATTGTATCTTTATAATTTTCTATAGAAAAACGTGCCTATTGCCTATACCGGGAACAAAAATATTTTGTTCGTTGTCAATGTATTTTGGTATATTCATAAAATTCTTAATATGTTTTAAAACTAAAGGGAATATAATAAATCACTTCGCTGTAAACGTGAATAGACTGTAAGCGCGTGCGCTTTAATTGTGCATTCTTTTACTGTATTTTCAGTATGTTTTAATTCAAACGGTCTTTAATCTAACTGTAAACATTCACAACCAGAAATGGAAATAAACGTTAATGGACGTTAACTTCAGATATTAAACAAGCATGCAAAGGGTAAATGAATCTCAATTAGTCTCGTTCACTGAAGACATGCCCAAGTCAGTATTCTGTTCGTGCTGACGTCTGTCACGCCATGCCTAAATGGAAAGCGTAACCGAGTCTGCTTATTTGGGCAATAGTAGTAATTATCTGTGTTGATTTCCAAAATAAGAATGTGGAAAATGTTTGCAGTCCATCGTCACTTGGTGCACTTGAAAATATCTGTAAACTTATAATGCCTGGAACAAGTATAGGACGGAATGTACCGAATAGCGTAGATCAAGTGCTTATAGTTATGACGTAATCTGTATAAAGTATCGGAATAGGAGAATCTCAATGGACAGTGTTTATTTTAGCTAAATTGTTATGATACAAAAGTTTTTCACGTTTGACATTTCTATCACTGTAAAACGATTATTAAAATTCAATCATTGAGACTTTATCGTTTTTTATTGAATTAACTCGAGCAAAATACCCCGTGCAAAATCTCTCGTGTATTAAAAACAAACTCAGTAATACTTTAAAAATTATTTAATCATATACAGACATATTGTTCTTTGGTACTGAACTATGCGAAAAACATGCAATCGTTAATTTTCTGCCATTTCTCACAAATAAACTTGTTTACAAAGTCCAGAAAGTCTCTTTGCCAAATTGAATTGTTCGTCATCCCCGAGTAAGCCTCTAGGCAGTATGTAACACATACATGCTTAAAGTCCATAAAATACTAACATTTTATTAAAATATCGCTGTTTTCTTTTTAAATGATTATGTACTTATTTTCCATATAACAGTATAAAATCTTTAAAAACGTTGACAAGAATCTTCGGAGTCCATCCATTTACAAAGTACACAGATTATCTGATTTGTAAAATAAAATCATGAACAAAACGTCCTCGATATATATAAATCTAATTCAACTATGTACAAGTAGAAGATAAATCTCTTTCTGGACAATATTTTATAAATCTTTTTTTGTAGGAAAAATAGACACTAATTAATGTTCCAAATAGACACTAATTAATGTTCCAACAGAATCAACCAGATAAATGCTGAACAAAACAAAGAGGTATCACGGTTAATAATTTTTATATCACAGCCTTACTTATAAGTTACTGAGAATTTTACTGATTACTCATAGATGGTGAGGTAAGGTTACATATTAAACTCTTCTAATAAGTACACAAATACACATGCACATATCCACATAAAGCAAAGTTTACATAGAGAGGTTTAGGAAGCTCACTTGTACATGTAATTCTTATAAGAGGAGTTTGTGCATGAATTGCAACAAGCTTAAGACTGATTAAAAATATGAAGTCAAAAATACAAAAATATAATTAATACAATTTATATTCTCAATTTCTATATCAAAAATACTTGAACAGTTCAATGAAAAATTAACAAAGATGGACATTTAAACTGATCAGTAAAACAAACGATTCTAGGCCGTCGGAAGGGATGGGGTACTTTAGGTGCGATCTCACTATCCTTAATTAGAAAAACTTTAAAATATAACTTTTAAATTAAAATATTCATAATTCATCTTATTGAGTTAATGCTGTTAGGTTTTTCCTTATATTTAAAAAATGTATACATGTGTAATCTTTGAAAATCCACCAAAATTGTACTCATTAAAAAAAAATTACTTGGGAGATAAGTACTCAGTACTCCTCTAAAACCTATCCGCGTAACCCCTTCCAGAAACCTTCTGAAGGCACAACAATTGATAAACGTGGCGTAGTTCATTGATCACAACTGTATACCCGAATAAAATAAAAACTGTTATATAAATCCAAGTTATCACAGTTTTACTCGTGTAGTTCCTCATACATTTGTTCCTCCTCCTCGGTCATGGGCTTTATCTCCGGGACTTTAGGAGCTCCATGTCGGCTCATTGCCGGGGGAGCGATTTGTGCCTCTAGTTTTCGAATGAATGAAGACTTCCGTGATATTCCTTAAAAAAGCAATAAACAATGTTAAGAATTTCTAGTGTACACCATAATTATAAATTCTCGACGGAGTTGGAGCGGGTTTGGTAATGCGCTTGTTTGTTTCTTTAATGCGGAACAAAGCATCGTCGGAAACCCACGGGTGATCTCGTCTTTGGTTTCCGACGATAATTTGCATCATGGGATCAATGTCGAATGCTACGTTGATTTATAAATACTTGTTTGTTCATTTTTTGCAAGAATGAAGATGCCCTGCTTTATGTTACCCTTAATATATTGTCTATTTTCTTTTTTAAAACATTCTTCTGTTATAAAGCTTTTCATGTATTTTTTTTATTCCATGATAATGATATCAGAAGTATCTTTGCTGTTTCGAAAGAGAACAAAAACAGGTGTATATATTTCCTTTTTCACTCGAAGTCGTGGGGATTCTTCAGTTCTACACTATGAAACCTTTAGTTAAATTTCATGGGGGAAACCTACTGTGAAATCACAAATTTTCCTGGGGTTTAATTTTCGTTATTTCTGAGGTATGAATAGTTCCATGAATTTATTTCCACAACGAAATGCAAAAATTCATATTCATTACTACTCAACATTTTCAAACCACGAAATCAAATCCCCAAAAACCATTTTTCCCCTCAAACCTCGAAATTTTGACCCCACGAAACTATGTGATTTTACAGTAGTTGATTAAATGGAATTTGGCAAGGTCTCAAGATAAAGGAATCAAACTGGTGTGAAAAGACAGAAATAGAAAATATATATGGAGCTTCCGGTTCACCAAATTTCGCCTGGATTCGTCCAAGCAGCATCATTTGTGAACATTCGAGTTTTTTGACAATTATATCTCAAAAAATATGTCTTCAAATTCAAATTATTACGTTATTTTCTTGAGGAAATTTGAATCACACACCAAAGGTCAAAGAAGTGCAAAATGTGCAAACTGTTTACCTAGCGTTTCAAAAACTCTTAAGCAACAAAACCTTCAAGATCAAACAAAATTACAGGTTCAATCACACTAAGACATTATATAAATGTACAGTGATGACATTGTGATTTGTTGTATTGGTTTATCATGCTGCAACTTTTGTAAATGTGCTTTTTCTTAAAGGAAAAGATTTTCCATATATAGAAAATAGAATACAGGTGTCTATAAAACGTTAATATGAGAGATAAAAAATTATCTTTCATTATAGAATTTCTAATTAATATTTTATTACATTTCATGGTTAAAAAGGATATACAGTTCGTATATTACATACATTTAAAAGATTTAGTCTATGTGCAATCTAATCTTAGAAATCATCAAACTATTGCAAAATCTCAAACTACCACTATGATTAATTCTTAGCTACCTTTCTCCTCAATGCTCGTGTTCACATATTCTGGAAAGGTTAAAGGATACCTTACATGATACCCTGATAACCAAACAAGTAAAAAAAAAAACTGCACAGGAAAGTGTAAGTAAAATATTCGTTCTCTATTAGTAAGGTCCAGTAAGTCCTTCAGAAGGCAAGTACTCGGTGCTCCCCCATTAAGCTAAATCATTTTATCATTTTCCAACAGGGGTTGTGAATTTTGCTTTATACGAGGAACATGTACAATAATTTCATTATTTTAGAAAAGTTGATTCTTTTCTTGATAATTACAACATTTTAACTTTTTTAGAATGACATCATCCATGATAATAATGTGATATATATACACAATTATTTTTCTTCATATGCAATACAAAAGTAATATTTGTGCGATATATGGAATTATACACGCGTTTGATTGTTAGCAAACCCAAGGAAGGCTATTTTTATACATATTTTTTGACATACCACATAAAAGACCAGGATCAATTGCTGGCTCACTTAAAGAACGATTTTCTGAAAGCAAAAAGTATAAAGAATCAGCCACACACTATAGAGTATAGAAACAGCGTCCTTACCAACGGAAATTGCATCATGATAGCTGTCCTCTTCTTCTTCTTCATCTGAAGTATTAAACGTTTCAATGTCACTCAAATTACTATATTCCAGGTGTATGACAGGTGCGCTATGCCGTGAAGATGGCATTTTACGATTGTTAGAAATGCGATGGCGATAGTCACTGTTAGTATTTCTGAGTTCTTGAGTTGCGTGATCAGAAGAATGTGTTAGAGAGAAAGACGAAGAAGAACGGAGTTTGTTGTCTATGAAAAGAGAAACAGAGTACAGGATATGGTGCAAAATATGTGAAATGGAATAATGCTCACGTTAATCAAAATTTTTTGGTCCATGAAAACAAAACATTAATAAATGATAAGTTTGTACTTGAATTAATTTGTTTTACATCCATTGCCTTTCTTTTTTTGTATAAGGTTAATTGGCTTTATTTCCATGGATCTAAAGATCTAAAATTTTCATATGGATTTGTTAATTGTATCTCAGAACATAAGTGAAAAGCATTTCAAACTTTGACTCAAAACCTTTAACCTTAAGTCGACTTAATGTTGAAATAACTTTTTCATTTTCCTATAGTATTAAGAACACCACCTGACTGCCCCTACCTTTGCGCGGCTGATACCCTGTAGGTTTCTGCGCAGTGGAGGGCGGAGTTTTCTTCTCAAACCTCTGACGAATGTCCTTGACCGATTGAGCATCCTCATATTCTTTGATTGCTCTAAAATTCAAAAGAAAATCCTGGTGGGTATCATCTTTACACATGATTTTAATAAAAGGATGAGAAAGAGTGATTAAATACGGCCATACTAGTAATTAGTAAAGGAAAAAATTACAATATTAACCAATAAATTTTAAAAACAGGGTAGATCCTCTATCTAATTTATAAAAAATATCAATTTCAAAAATCTAATACATTTATTTGAAAATCCCTAGGTTATTTTAATTGCAATACAGAATGCTGTTAAACATATACAACTAAGATTAATAAGTTAATACAACTCTTAATATGTTATTTTTTCAGATGATTCACTCACGGGTCAGTCTTTTTCTGGACTTCTTTAACTGGACGGAGACCAAGCTGTTGAGGTGTTGGGGTGGAGTTAGAGGAACTGGGACTACAGTACAGAGACATACACACAGTCAGGTTAACTTTTTGGTACCAGTAAGATTTAATAAGGTTTTAATCATAGGGCAAGTGCTATTTTATATACACATTTTAAAGACATTCTTAAAAGTTGTTTTACTGCTCATAATTCCCACCAGATTTTCCTTTATTCTATAGTACAAGTCAAAAAACAGACAATTCCCTCTCTAGACACAATTTTATCAACAGAAGGCAATTATGATAAATACTTGTGTACTAAATAGGTCTAAGTAATGTTTGTTTTGCAAGAAATTAAACTTGTGCAAGGGATGGTTCATGTTCAATAACATTTTCTACAAATTAAAGGTAACAATCACATTTAATTTGTTAAATAAGGTTGAAATGTGGATTACATTGGTTTTTAGAGAACAGTTTTTGTGCATTTTTATGTTCAAGTCCGAAATATTCTCAAACTTACCTTGAAGAACTTGCTTCATACTTTGGTTTGACTTTCACTGGTCTTAGTCCCATCTGAGCAGGTGTGGGGGTATCGGTATCCACAGAACTACGAGGTTCTTCATTAGGGATGGGTGGTAGGGAGGGTAGAGACCTTTTGTCTGACTTGAGAATTGAGACTGGTGTCTGTTGAACAGGACTTGTGGCAGATGAGGAGGGTATTGGGACTGCAGGTGGTGGTGGTGGTGGCGCACAAGGAACCACTGATTGTGGTGGAGGGATGTTTTTGAAAGCTGAATAAAAAAAACAAGTCATAAACTAGATTATCGTTTTTGAAACTCTTCAGGAAGTGCACACCAGAGGAAGATTTCCTGTTTTCTCCTCTAAAAATTGTAGATAAAAGTAAAAATTATCTCCAATTTATTTCTCTCAATGAAAAAGATAAAGAATATAAAGAAAAAATCTCAGAAAAAAAGAGATTCAGATTTTTAAAAAAAATAATTGGATGAACCAATTTAGCTGATAACAAATTGCTTTTGGAGCATGCCTGGTTGGTTGATGTCATCATCTATTTTTGTTGAAAAGAGCTTCAAGGTGGACTTCAGATCAGGGACGGACATGCACCTCTTGTGAAGTGGCTCCTTGCCTTTCAGATCTGAAATTATCCAACATTGATGTGTCAAGCACTGTATCAACTACTATATAGGATTAATCATGTACATTTAAATACAGCGTCCTTAAGGAAGTTTTGATCTAACCGAACTGACTTGAAAAAAAACATCAAAGAATACGGGGATGCTCAATTTGTATAATCTGTCCATTTAAAGTTGAATTTGTATTTAAAACTTAAGTTTATGGCATTAAATTTGTATATTTAGTTGTGCATTTATTTGAATAGTACCGACAAGGCATGTGATTGTGATGTGTACATTATAGTAAGTAGTTGGCAGTATGTAAACTAAAGAAAAGAGGAAACTTTTTCTTTTAAAAATAAGCTTATCTTTTCTTCAGTTAGCTAGAATATAAATATAACTGTTTATATTAGTTTATGTGATTTTTGTGAATGTAATCCATTGAAACATGAAGTTTCTAAATTTTTATTCACGTTATATAATCAATCTATCACCAGATATAATGTTCTTCCTTTCATGTTATTTTTCTGTGAATTTTAAATCAATCCCAAATGTGATGTTGGTTGATACTTTTTTCATTCAAATTTTCATCTACTATAGTGTAGCTTAGCATTTTGCATGTCAAACTTTGATCCTTTTGATTTTTTTTATCTTTATGTTTTAAATTGTACCATAAACCTTAAGGTTAAGTTGCTGAAAGCCACCAAGTGCTCAATTACATTGTAAGTGAAACGATTTTATGAAATTTGTGCACGAGCCTCATGGCTATCACTAAAAAATATAGTACAAAAATGTATACAAAGAAGAGTGCTAAGTCATTTTGAGAAACGTGTATCAGATATTTCATCCTAATATTTGTATATGTAAACTTCCCAGAAGAAATTTCAGGTGAAACTTTACCCCTTGTGATGTTGTTGGAGAAGGAACTAACAGAGCAGGGGCTGGGTGGTGGCGTGTGACCTTTATCTGGGTCTGAGGTCAAAGGTAAACGTGTATTTTTGGATGAAAATTATGTTTTAAAAGAAAAAATCACAAGTATTAAAACAGACATAAACAACTAAAAGGTTCATTTGCATGACATTCTTTTATCATTTTTCTTACCTTTAAATTCGTTTTCATTGTAGTAGGCCTGTGTATCAGGGGTATGAGGGGCAGGGGGTGGTGTAGGAGACGGGGCGCGGGGTTTCTGGAGTGAGGATTTCTGTACTTTACTTTCTGATTAAAAGAAAAAATAGAAAAAATAGTTGTTAAAATTTGATGATAAAAAATAATGTAGGATGTTAACACCAAAAACAAAGTGTTTAACTGAAACAATAACGGACTTCTGCAGGGAGAAGTTCTGTCTCCTATTTTATTCTCTTTATATGTAAACGACTTTGAATTAGAGTTTTTAAAACAAGGAAATGTGCCAGTTGATTTACAAGAATTGAATTTATTTGTTTTAATGTATGCAGATGATATGGTTATTTTCCTCAATAGATGAGCTTCAAAGAATGCTAAATACACTATATGATTATTCTACGTAGTGTTAATATATCGAAAACAAAAATTGTTATTTTTAGAAACGGAGGTAAAATACGTAAGGAAGAAAAATGGCATTTAAATGGTGAACCAATTGAAATTGTTGACCAATTTATATATCTCGGTGTACTTTTGAATTATAATGGAAAATTTAATAATACACAAAAACAGTTGGCAATCCAGGGTAGAAAAGCAATGTTTTCAATGAAATCAAAAATCAACCAAATGTATTTAAATACTGAGACAATGTTTTCACTTTTTGATACTTATGTTGCAAGCATATTGAATTACGGTTGTGAAATATGGGGTGGACATAATGCTGGTGAAATTGAAAAAGTGCACTTGGACTTTATTAAATATGTTTTAGGTGTTAGAAGGAGCACAAATACTGCCATGATTTATGTTGAAACTGGTAGACTGCCTATGAAAATTGTTCGCATTTTTCGCATTTTTAAATTTTGGTTCAAGCTGTTAAAAACTGACAATTGTAAAAATGTGTTATAATATTTGTTCACTTTTGAAAAAATATAAAACAAAAACTTTATGAGCATACAGGATTTATCTGGCTTGAACAAGACAAAGAAATGATTTATAAACAATTTCCTGTAATCAAACAAAGAATAACAGATAATTTCATACAAAATCTCATGGCAGAAATTAATTGTTCAACAAAATGTATTTTTTACAGACACATTGTAGATTATCTAACCTTGCAATATTATTTAAGAAAGTCAATACCTAATCTTTATAAAAAACAAATAAGTAGAATTAGGATGTCTTCTCATAACCTTGCAATTGAAACTGGTAGGCATAGAAATATTGTGAAGGAATTAAGATTTTGTGAATTTTGTAAAAATACCATAGAAGATGAATTTCATTTTGTTTTAATTTGTCCCCTATACAAGGACTTGAGAAGTAAATATATTAAAAGTTACTACTGGAAAAAACCATATTCAAACTAGTTCAATTATTAAGTGTACAAAACTTTTCTGAGCTTTGTAATTTAGGTAAATTTCTGCAAAATATTTATTAACATTTATTATGTGTTTCAAAGTTTTTATATCTAATGTATAGACGCGCCACTTCAAGTTTCATTATAGGCGCTGTTTTCTTCATGTATTGATACCATACCATACCGATTTGTTTTTTCTCAATTATATTTGTATTAAATTGTGATGATACGTATGTATTAAGCAATAAAGAATAATAAAACTGCATCAAAGCAGACCTTTATTGAGAAAAAGATTACTAATACCTGGTGCATTGTAGTAGACGGATTCTCGGTGAGGCGCAGGCGGATCAAACTCGGGTGGGGAGGGGGTTCCTTTAAGAAAAGCGAGTTGTATAAATATATAATTAAGATATATCACTTTTAAAAAATCAAAATTGACTACAAATTTACTAAAGTAAACTAGCACACAACGACGTGCCATGTTGGAAAATATTGCTTTCTTCATGAGTGAAATTCGTTATATCCGTTGTATTTAATTTATTTTAAAGTCAAGGGGAATGAAAAACAACACTTCGTTATAAGCAACAATTCATTATAAGTGTGTTCGCTATGAGCGTGATTTACTGTATTCTGTATAAAATATTATCAAGGAAATGAAGAAAACAATCTTCTGATTTTGTTCTATCAATTTTTAATTATAATTTCAAAATAATCGCCGAAATATGGCCGAGATGTTGCCGACTCGGAGTTGAACAGATACAATCGATCAATCAAAATAAAACTTTAAAAGATACTTTTACAATAAAAGATATTTTGAAAATAAAATAAAAGTAAATGTTCATTACATATATATAAAAATAAATTTTCTTAAGCAATTATTTGTAATGAATTGTTAATTTGCATCTGAATATGTCATATATTTTTTTCCGTTAGTAAGGCATTTCACACAATAGAAAATTAAAAAAACATAACTAGCTGATATACAAGAACAAGAAGTAACACATATTTTTGCAGGTTTAGTTTAGATCAGTGTACATAAATAATTATGACAATACTCTCTTTCTCAAGATTATACTTTTAGTAAACGAAGACAAATTGTAGGATAAATAATATACTATTTGAATGTAAATAAATATTATATTCTGTGGTCTATTTAAATGTAAGTATATGTGTCATAGAAAACTTTATACATAAACTACTCGAAAAATTGCAAATCATGAGGCATGCATTAAGCTATTCATTTCCCAGTGAACTCACGCTGTGACCGTCTACTAGTTTTATGTGTAAATGAAGTCCTTGTCGTGCCAAAATGCTGAACAGCTAATTTAATATCAAAAAAAGGAAAAAATCAGTGATAAAATACATGGATTATAAATTATATATTATATACTGATTATAAATCAGTATATAATAAAAATAAGAGGAAAATAAAAATTGGATAATATTAACATACATATATGCATTAATAACTACATTTAAAAATCCCATTTAGAATGCAAGGCAGAGTTTAAACTTCCAAAAAAGACTGACGTTGGAAATATCGTGTAGTGTGTATCAATATATTTACATCCACTGAATATTTTCTCCTTTATCTCTTAAGAAAACCCATTGCGTTAATCAATGCATGAACTACAGTAGGCATGTCACCTGTACAGATTTCTTGATCAGTGGCTGTTCCATCAATGAAACGTATAAAGACGTTCGCATCATTAATACAATAATTAATCTTTTTAATCCTACTTTAAAGGATTATTTAAACAGATATAAATATAAACAATAAAATGTTTTTCTTTGTTTGATATTACTGGAATTAACGGTCGCAGCTACTGCAGAAAAAAATTACATAACCCGCTTACTCGGGTTATGTATTTTTTCTGCAACAGCTGCTTCCGTTAATTCCAGTAATAACAAACAAACTAAAGCATTTTATTGTTTAAAAATTGTTTAATAGTTCGACGAATAATTCGATACTTGTACTTTCTTCAATCAAACCAGTGAAACCACTTCGTAAAGAAAACAAAATTTCATGTCTTAGTCTTCAAATGAAGGGAAGGAAATACGAATGCTACGTTTTAGTCTCTTAAAAACTGAAAGTGATAAGAAAACCATGTTTTAGACTCCCAATGAAGTGAAAAGAAAAGTAATACAGTTACAAGTACTAGTACTCTAATGAAATGAAAAAAGGAATACCATGTTTTAGACTCCAAAGGAAATGAAAAGGAAAGTAATACAATTACAAATACTCTAATGGAATGAAGGAGATATGAATACCATGTTTTAGTTTCCAAATAAAAAAAATACAATACAGGAATACCATATTCAAGTCCCCTTATGAAATAAAAGAGATAAAAATGTAGGAAAACCACCATTGGTCTCCCAGTGAAACGAAAGGGCTCGGAATAACAAGTCTTATTCTCCAACTGAAATGAAAAGGGAAGGAATACTATGTTTTAAAACTCCAAATAGAAATGATAGGAAAGAAATACCATGTTTTAAAACTCCAAATGAAATGATAAGAAAGGAATACCATGTTTTGCCAATGAAATTTGACTGATAGGAATACAATTATAAGTCTCATCATAAAATAAAGGAGAAATGAATGTCCTATGTTAGTCTCAAAATAGAATAAAGAAGGTGTAATCTTTAATTAAATGAATGAAATAGGAAAATCATGTTTTAGTCTTCAAATGAAATATATGAGATAACGCACAGAATTCAAACTCAAAATTCCATTAAACAATATTTAATTGGAGTAGAGCAAACACAGACCCAAAACAGCAGATGTAGGATCATTTAAATTGTCATCACCTTCAGATAGTGAAGGTATATTGTTGCATAATTAAGGGAAGTTGACGACTGAAAAGTTTAAGTCATCACATTTATCGTAGAGCTTGGTTGTTAGGTTACCATAAACGTCTATTTGAAGTAAAATGATGTGTCAAACACTGTGGTATCTTTTATTTCAAGCTCACCGGGATTTAGATATAAGAATAACATGCTCAAGTCTTTTCATGAAATGACAGTCTCGGTAATACTATGTTTTAAGACACCTAATAAAAAAGTAGATGCTAGTGAGAGTAATATGTTTAATTTTCAAAATGAAATGAAGGAGATACGAATATCACGTTTTAGTCCCCAGGTTATAAAATGAACGAGATATGGATGTAGTAGGACAACCATGATAAATCTCCTAATGAAACGACAGGGCTTAGAATATCGTGTTTTAGTCTCCTCATGAAATGAAAAGGAAAGAAATACCGTGTTTAAACTCCAAATGAAAGGATAAGAAAGAAATAACGTGTTTTAGTCTACTAATGATATTTAACGTATATAGTACAATTATATTTTCCTAATAAAATGAGGGAGATAGGAATATCATGTGAAGTCTTCAAATGAAATAAAGGAGATACTGTACATGTAAGACTACTATGTTCCATGTTTTAGTCACTCAATGAAATGAAGAATATAGGAATACGGAATACCATGTTTTAGTCATCCAATGAAATGAAGAATATAGGAATACGGAATGCCTTGTTTTAGTCTCAAAATGAAATGAAGGCGAAAGAATATCATGCTCATGTTTTCAAATGAAATAAAGGAGATATGAATATTGTTTTTGAGTCTCGTCATGAAAGGAAGAATATAAGAATACCATGTTTTATCCCCCAAATGAAATGAATGAGATAGGAATACCATATTTAGTCCTGTTATGAAATAAAGGAGATAGGAATATAGAAATATACCATTTTTTAGTCAAACTTTTGTGAAATGAAGGAGATAGGACTGACAATTTGAAAATCTAATAATTATACTGTAGATGTTAGGAATTATCAACCCGTCATCTACATTCAAAGTTATCTCAAACTCGATGTAGCCGAATTAAACATATGGATTCAAATAAAGAATAAAATACATAAGAAAAAGTGGTTGGGGCTTCTGATTCACTTCTACATAACCGTGTATTAGAGATATTTTTTCCAAAATACCGAAATTAAACTGTAATTTTTTTTATCTATAACCCATTTGCCGTTTTTTTCTTTACATTATCGACACCCCTTTCAATTCGCCCTCGCTTTTCCTTTTCAAACTGAGGTAATTCAAATAATAATCATATCGACTTGACAGAATCTCGTTCTGAATGTTGTAATCCTAGATCTTACCGATATGTTTATTTTTGAAGGAACCTTGACAAATATAAGATTTAATTGATTATTACAAAGCTATACTTTTTTCTTTGAATTTTCCAACGAAATTGGGGAATCCTTTGGGAATGTTTCGGGTTTAAGAAGAGTGCATTCTCAGGTACAATTCTTAAACTCACTTTTTCTTTCATATTTAGCTTTCTCCTTTTTCAGGATTCCGGGGTTGAATGTTTTGGATGGCCTCGACATCGGCTCCTCATAATCTAATGATAAAACAACGTTGACCGTGTTTAGTATTTAAAGAAATAAGGTTAAAATAATAGTTTTTGCAAAAAATACGATATTTTGAAGAGCATACGATAAGTCCTTTATTACACTGTAGTGTTAAACCAAAAACCAAAGCCAGAAGCAAAAATAAAATTAATGCATCATCAAATGCGATTAATTACTTATGAGAAAAATTAAAAAAAATTAAATCAAATATAAATCCCAAGCCAAACAGTAAGGAAACATTAATGGGTAAAAGTGTTTTGAAGAACTAATTTTAACACCTGGCTGGTTAGTTTACCTGGTAAAGGTTCTGGGAGCTCTCTGGCTGTATTTGGAAGCTCTGAAAGATAATGACATTCCCTTCCAAGAAATGCTATATTATGCACACAAATTAACATGAAAGAGGTGCGTATTTAATATGTAAGTTTCCTTACTTGACCATGTAAATATGTAACCATTGAAAGAATTGAAAAAAATTACAGGCAATTGCTTAATATAGACTTGTTTTGCTGATTTTAATTTCTATATCCATGCCATCTGTCAGAAAATCTGACTAGGTTTAACTTTAGATATGCATATAAACTCTTACTATGAAAAGATTGAATATATCAAAATTGAAAATATATATCATTGGTTCACAAGTTTTTATAAAGATTCATTATAGAAGAAAAACGTGGTGTCTTGAAAACAGTATTTTTTTCTCAATATTACTGAAAAATAAAGAATCGTATTTTATCCTTTTATCCATGACACCTAAGCCGGACGTAAATCCTGTACCTCTTTCTATTTTTTTGAGGTGGTAGGGGTTTGCATCATCTACTGTCAGTCCCAGGTCGGACAGGTTATTGGTCCTCATTGGGAGCGTACTGTTATACCCCGCAATAAACCGAAACGTGTTCATCACCCCAGTCAGATTCTTCTGGGGCTCGTGCTTAATAAAAAAATGATTAAAATGATAATTTCCTTTAAAATCAAGACTTCTTTCTCTTTCTGCACTCTTCTTCTTTTCAACCATTATATGATCGCAGTTATATAGTTTACTAAATATATGTACTTATACCATATATGTTTAATTATCTTTACAGAATTGACAAAAATGTATGAAAACTCACATCATTCTCTACTTTGATTCTATATCCTCGGTCGATTCGTTCAACCTCAAAATGTTCTATTTTCACCTCGCTAGAAAGAAAATGATCATAGATAACATAGTATTTATTCTAATGAGAAAGCGAGGCTGCAAGTGTGCAAGAAAAGAATGCATTCATGATAAAATGATTTCCCCCGATATCAAAAACTCGGGAATATTAAGTACACTTTTACCTTGGCCAAAACTTTTGAACAGTCGGTGAGAGGTTATGTCTTCAATTTCATTGAATTTCTTCCTATTAGGGATTGAAGACCTTAAAGACTCGAATTATACTCTTTGTACAATCTTGTGTATTTCTTGTGACAAGACCTTTCCTTGGGTATGAATAAAAGTTTTTGGCCTTTTGGCCTTGACTTGGAGTTTCCCTTACTTTTTTGATTAGAAATATAGAAATATTAAATTCACAGAATAAAGAAAGAACTTGAAAGATTTTGATCCAAAAAATCAATTTCAAGACTTCTGATTTTGTTTGTATTTTTCTGAACTGGTGTCACAGGCACTTGTTTCGGGAATAAACTTTAACCCGTAGTATAATAATGCCACAGAATAATAAGATTATTTAAGAATAAAAACCAAAAGAAGAGTCTTATTAACAGGATGGGGTTTCATTTACCCGTCCATTTTTCCTATTTTACTGATGACGTAACTTCCACTGGTTTTCTGCGATGAACTTTCCCTCATTAGAGTATTACCATATCGACCACCGTTAACCAGTACTTTCTCTGCAAAATCTCTCGTGCAATTTGGGTAAAACCAACTGCAAATATAAATTGATAAATTAACTTGTTAGTGGAAAAATTTCCAAAAAAAGATGTATGCACTTCTTCCTCAAAAATAAATGTGTCCGATTACGTTTTTGAGGTTTATGAACGTACCTTGGTACTTCGTCATCCATTTTTGGATCATTCGTGAACTTATGTCTCTGCAATAACAAGAGAATTGCAAAATACCTTTCATCACAACAAATTGTTTTTTTATTTTGTATCTTTCTCTAATTTTTACCATTGTGGGTCCTCCGCCCCCGCCACTGATCGTGTCTCTGGAGCCAGAAGATGAGGACCGCTGGGATCTGTAGGATTTAGGGTACCTGCTGGTATTGTCAATCCCACTGTCCTCTGATGGAGACATTGAGATCCTTTTCTGGAGTGCTTGGTGACCAGATCCGCCCCCTATAGAAGGAGACCCACCCTCAGCTACCTTATTAGCTTCTTGGTGGAGGAATGCGTTTAATTTAGCCTCGATCTCCTCAATCTGACTTTCCATCAAGTCCAGGTCTTTGGGAACAGTGCCCTGGATCCACAAAAAAGTGTAAGGTAATGTTTTGTAATAATATATAATGGCTGAATGAAAGACCCTCTAAGACAACTATTCTAATGCAAAACCTCACATCCTATGGCTAAGACGTTTATCTTTATGTCTCAGAAGGTAATCATTGTATACATACCTTAGACAGACCGATGATATAGGCCCTCCACATTTCTCTCTCAACTTTCTTTCTGCTCTGTAAACATAAAGCTAAATTAGTATTGTCATTTCAGGTCCAAATGTGGAGTACTAGTAGTATAATGATTTGCAAAATAAATCATAACCTGTACAATAAGGTTCACAGAACTCTGTAAGGTTTGATTGATAGATTGATTGTCTTGGTTTTTACCCAGATTAGACGATACCACATTTTTTTTTCTTTCATTTTCACAAGTAACGGATTTCATCCATCCATAAAAGGATGTTGTTTTTATCTGTTTAAAGCAGGTCATACAATTCTAAAAAATTCAATACATGTACATCGTTTCAGGTGGGTTCAGTTTTCCATGTGTAAGCATCCGGTTTACCTTTTCGAAGAAAATGAAAATTTCATTAAAGTAATCTACCTCCAGGAAAAGTTATATATAAATTTCTATTTGTTGATGTTTCTCAGGTGGTTTATTCAAAGGACAGCGTTCTATGTGGTTTAGTACTAATAGCCCAGGAATTCGAAGAACTGTGGAGTCGTATGTTAGCGGATCTACCTACACCATTAATGTGATATCTAGCAATTTTACATTCACGAACAGTCAACCTCTGAGTTGATAGAACAAAAGTCGACTGTCAATTACTCTGCCCTTTAACCATTTTTCATTCGGGTTGGAAAACGATTAATCTTGGACTTCAATAGAATATCATTACTTCCTGGATTATTTTTACAAAGTTACCCCCTCGATCATCTGTACAGGTTTAAGGAGGATCTAGTTACCAACGTTTGAGATGTTTGTAACGTATACGTAACCTACACGGTAGACAAGTTTCATGGAATAAAATACAAATAATTTTCAATGTGTACAGTAAAGTTCAAAACTTTTTTCAAGCTTGAAACTCATTGTTGCAAAGGTCTTCTTTTACATACAAATAAAGCATAAAAAGGTATAGGGATTCATAGCAAATATAGATATGAGCAATTTATGAGGTTCGAAGAATTAAATGACTCTCTCTCTCTCTCTCTCTCTAAGATACTTTGTAGAGAATTGACACGCACGTTCATTGTATCGGAATACTCACCTTAAATCTGTTAGCTCTTTTACATCTGTCCAGACCCAGGGTGTACAGCTCAAACTTGTAGCCATCTCTCTCACTGTCTCCATATTTATATTCCGTGTTATTGTCAATGTTTAAACTACCCAACACCTGAAGAAAATAATTGAATATTCAGAGAGAAAAAAATCAAATAATTTGCTACAGACAAACTTTTATTCGCAGTTTCTTTAATTCGTTATTAATAGTCGGAAATCTGACTGTGACAATACTAAGGCGACTGAACTTTACATATATCGTAATTATATGCACAATGAAATAAATGGTTTGAGGCAGAAGATACTCAGTTATTTCTCAAACTTGGAAAAGTTGGTATTTTATTCATAATAGGATTACAGGATTACATCGCAAAGACCTGATATTTCAATTTAAAAGACTGAAAATTCATTCAGGTCCTTCTAACAAGAAACAGATTTGGGCTCAAAATTAAGTTAGAATTTCGCTCAATTTCGGAGTATATATTTCTCGCATTTGTGAACTTTTTTTTCTTGATTGACCAGAAATGCCCTTTGACCTCATTGTGTGATTCAGACTATATTATCTTTACATCTACTAAATATTTTCCTTTATTTCTTATGAAGACTTTTGTCAATAATCAGTGCATAAATGATATATACTGAGCAAGTCACGTTCACTTGAACAATGAATGTTCCATCAGTTATATGTATGCATACAATGACATATTCATCTATAATACAATATTTAACATATTTAATTTTACTTTAAATGGTTTTTTTCATACAAATGTAAATAAAAACAATAAAATGTTTTCCTGTGGTTGTTAGTACGGGAATTATTTAACGTCGCAGCTATTGCAGAAAAAAAAATACATACCGCACTTTGAAAAATTGCGCACTTATAAGTTTTAATTTTCCAAGTGGTTCTTGGAACCAACTAAAGGCATGTGAAAAATTAAAGATTTTTAGGGATTCGTTTGTTCTCGTAAATGGTATAAAAATGGGTCTTTTAGACATAATGGAGGAATGATTGTTTAATTTTTATTTTGTCCTGTCTTTTATAAGTTCGGTAGATGTAGAGGTCGATAAGTGACCTAAATAACCGCATTTTTCTTAGTGAAAACTGAAAAGGGAGCAATTATGATTTTTTCCGTACCTTGAAAATTCTCTCTCTCTCTCTCTCTCTCAACCTATCAATTTACAAGAATCATATCGTATTTCAAATTTCATTAAAAGGCTAGACATATCATATTGCATGTTTTGCTTACCCTGTTAATGCCATTTATCCGAATAATCATTGTGGATACATTTCGAATTTTTGCTTTATACATATTTTTTCAAAGTGCGTTTAAGTGTCTTAATGGTAAAAATGTTGTTGTGCACTTTTCTCGTACTTTGACAAAAATTCAAGAGTGTTTAGTCTCCAATTTAACGCACTTTGAAATGATTTTGTCCAAATTGTAAATGATGCATTTTGAAAAAAAAAATAAAGTAATTTTTTGAAAGTACATTGCCACAAACCCCCCACACTATATGGAGTAGAGAGGAATTTAGAAATTTAACTTTTTAATAGATATACCAAAAGATTTTTTGTATACTCAGAAAACATGATTTTTGAAATTGGATTTCAGTTTTCCTTTGCGCGTTCTCAGGTAAATTATCATGCCCCCCCCCCCGTGTGTCTAACCTATAAGCTTTGTTGGGAAAATCGTTTATATTTGTGTTTGAAATTATTGCACTTAATAACGGATTCTCTGTATTTGTAATGGTTACTAATCAGCAGATATCACGTATAACACTGTTATTTGTACGCTGGAAATAGTAATAAAAGTTTTGATATTTCTATTATCAGTTTTAACTTACGTGTACGAAAATGTAACGCTACTATTGTGTAACATTTTATGTGGGAAAATATTATATTTACGTGTATTATTTTAATGTGCTAATTTGATAATAGATCAGAAGTACATACACTGATGCTTTGTTTAATTGACTAGAACTTAACAACTACAACAAAAATACATAACGTGCATGACTGAAAATCAAGTAAATGTATTCCAGTTAATACTTTTATTTAAATTCTTATATCATTTGGCAAAAAATGAAAAATGAAATGAAAAACTTCAGCTGTCATTCGATATAAAATACATTTAGTAAAATGCCGATCATTTGGAAATGAAGATACATGTACTTGTAATTTTTCAGTGCAATTTTATTCAAATCAAAGACACGATACACGTATAAAAATTGAAACTCTACTGGTATGGCATTTACGTAATGTTGATTTAATAATAACTATAACAACGATTAAATAAACAATACTTGATCACATTGATAAGGATCCAATGAGTGATTATCATAACCACTTACAGTGTCCTCATTCCTCTTATCTCGGTCTTTAAAAATGTGGATAGTTCTGTCCTTCAAGACGCACCATAATCTCTCGTACCCGCGGCCCTTCAATAAAAACAGAAAAAAATATATAATCCTAATATAAAGGCAATAATCAGTTTCATACCCCCTACTTCGTAATAAAGACAACCGTGGCATGAGGAAGTTTTGAAAACTCTTATGAAGAACCGATTTAATATCTTTAGTTTAAGGTTATCTATTTAAATCTTGAAGATATGAGTAAAATCGATTAGGATAGATTTGAATTTAAAAAAAAACCAAACAATATCATAATGTAATTTTAATAACTTTTTGCAATGCATTAATTATTATAAAATTTTAAAGCATATATGGCGTGTTTTTGATAAAAAACTAAAATTAAAAAGATCTTTCTATTGGATTTGATACTTTATAAAAAACTTTACTGTAAATTACACAATTTAAATCAATCGCTTTTCTTAGAGTTTTTAAACTTGTGTTTACAAGACACATTTAAAGTCAATTTAACATTTATTAATTTAAATTAATATATAGAAAAATTATGTAAATCAAGTAATATATACGGTTTTGAAAAATACTCATGTACATACATGTACATGTAGATCTATGCAGGCCAAGAGGGAGGGGCGAGGGGAGGGCGGTCAGGATCAGAAACAGATTTAGTCAAAATTTCAAATGTCTGAATACTTCAGTATACTTTCAAGATTGAAAAAAATATTTTAATTTTGATCTATCTGACTTGTACAATTTTAAATATCATGAAACATTCAGCACGTAAGCTGTATATATACATCATAAAAAACTGTTAAGTACACAAGTTTGTTTCATGATATACTAGTAATTGTGGCATTGTCCTTAGAAATTTCATTTTTGTTAAATTTATGCGGTAAGTAACCTAAGAATAAATTTTTTTTATATCCTCTCGAATTAATAAGGACCCTTCCAAAGTGATAGGTAAAACAATCTAATTCAGAGAATTTGTGTGCCCCGTTTAAGGAAAAAAAGCATGCCCGGAACTTTCGGTACCAAAAATACTATATTACCTGAACTAAAGGCTCAAGTGAGCCTTTCTGATCACATTATCTCTGTAGTCCGTCTGTCTGTCTATAAAATTTTCTTCTTCAGAACCACTTGGCCAATTTTAACCAAACTTCATACGAAGCATCTTTTGGTGAAGAGGATTCAAAATTCAATCAAAGGGCCACGTCCTCATTCAAGGGGAGATACAGCTCTAATTCAGAAATAGTGAAAATTTGGTGACATGTTATAAAAATCTTCTCAAGAACCACTGTGCCAGGAAATATGAAATTACATGTATGTCAAAATAACCCCAGGTAGTGTGAATTAAAGTTTGTTCTTGACCACCGGGGATAGGGCGTGGCCACTAGAGACGATAAGAGTTTTATATATATAGAAATATATAGGGAAAATCTATAATCACCGGGTTGGAGGGTGGACGGAGTGGGCGGGAAGAGGGACCACAATGTTAGTTCAAAATTAAAGGGTAAAAATGTCTCTGTTAGTCAAAGAAATATGCTAGTATCCTTAGTTAATTTTGATTCAAGTTTGTTCAAATCATACCCCGTCCCTTTTAAGGATAGGATAAGACCATGCATTTATGGATTAAAACTTTTCAATATTGAACTGATTTTTGCTTTTTTTCCTAGCCACAGTGCTCATGTGAGCTATTCGGCAACAAAAAGTAGGGGCTTTCAATGGATATTTTCTGTAGTTAAAATTTATGTTTTGAAAAGGGGGGGGGGGGGCTCACTAAATACCTGCCTCCTTTAACCAACTTTTCTTATTTGTATCACAAACTATATCGTCCAAAAAACTTTTTAAACCGTAATCTCTGTTTAACTATTGATATACAAGTAATTTATAGCTACTGATAACATGATTGTGTGATTTTTTAAACACAGTGAAACATGCATTGCCTATCACTTGCTGCCTTCACGATCCCTGGCTTCTAAGAATTGGCAAAATTTCAAAGTTATGACAGACAAATTATTCTTCCTGGTCCCAGGATCCTTTGAACTTGAGCAATTCTTACATGTTATAAAATTAAATGTCAGGATTGTGTAATGCCTGTTACCAACATAAGTCATTGACGGAGTTAAATATTTGTGCATATTTTATTGTTGTGGTCAGAGGTATTGCTAAAATTAAAAAAAAATTCAAAAAAGGTTTGTATATGCCAATCATCAGAGAAATCTAGGTTGTTTTATAAATTTAAGTGATCATACTGATTATGAATGAAGATTGAAAGTCTTGGTGAAATTTATAGAGACCTAGGGATCGAGATCACACCAAGTGAAGAATAGCACAGAAAGAGAGAAAGGGGGGGGTATCTCGGGTAAATACACTTTGCATGAATTAGAAATAGTACGGGTATATTTAATAAAACACATTTTGAAGACACATTAAAAAAATATTTATAGCCTGAAAACAGGGAGACTGAAAGGTTATCTTCACCCGATGGAATTTCAGAAACAAGAACAGTATTGGTAAAAACGAGCTAGAAGAAAATAAAGTTTATTAATTGTACGTATTTCTAAGTATATGTTGGTAAACTTTTCCCGAGTACCATGAGATTTGGTGCCGAGCGAAGCGAGGGACCAAATCGAATGGCGAGGGAAAAGTTTAACAACATACTTAGTACATGCTTCACACGAGAAATTAAGCCCTTTGTGTATCGGTCTATTTAATTAAACATCTTTGTGTGTTTCTTATTATTTAATCAAGATAAGGATAGTTTGACCCTGACTGTTGCCATTTTGTAAAGGTCCAGATGTGATAATTATACCCTCAGGGTAATATCTACCTGTCAGGTGACGGTCTACAGTGAGTAGTTTTCAAACACAATACAGGTTCATTTCTATAAATTCAAAAATCTCTGTATGAAGATAGTCATGTCATTTTGATGGATTTAAGTCAGGAGCATTTTATTTTTAGGAGATTATTAAATATTTGTGTTTGTTGGTAAAATTGATAATTTTCTCCTGAAAGCAAAGAATTCCACAGAAATTGAAAAGCGGAACAGTTGGATATACATGTGCAAAAAATAATGAATTTGAACTTCTTAAAACAATCATATTTAGACTTTTTGCTGTTTCCCATATCTGTTTAATTGGAATAAAAGAATTAATTAAATAGTAAGTAAAATTTTACTGCTCTCTCTTCTCAATGCGATAATTCTGATTAAAGTACCAATGTCAATGTTAAATCCTAAATATTCAATCAATTACTAGACATTTCTTAATTTTCTCTTTTACTTTTGATTTTTTAAAATCTTTTTTTTTCATGTTTTAATTTTGACTAATGTTGAATAATTCAGGAAGAAAAGGGAAAGAGAAAGGGATCTTTCATCGTGTACAAATTTATGTAACCATGTAGATTTTTGTGACTATGTAGCACATCAGGGTTATTTTCATTGTCTGGTGACCTTTGTGTCCATGATTGTAATGACATATTGGTAATGATTTGCTCAATAATTATGCACACAATGGCAGAATCATCCAACCATGAAGCTTGGGCTTGGGGTGTACCAAGTGATTTGGTATAAAACATGTAAGATCATCGTAATGCTTCTTTTCCTTCATGAATAAATGCTTTTCACTATATACAGAAAATTAATCCGTATATCCCATTTGGTAAATAAGATTCTTTGCATTTCAATAACAAAGCACTACGTTCACTGGAAGTGGACACAATATGTTGGACGTTTAGTTCGGGTCGGATAAACACCAGATTAACAGTGGGACATCTAGTTTAAAGTCCATTATTTTCTGATACAAAATGACCCCTTAACTCTTGATCGTGCTGTCATGTGTGTGAATTTCACCCAAAATAATGATCATCCTACACTAAGATGGGTCTCCGCCTTGGTGGCGAGTTGTGGAGGCAGGCGAGAAAATGAGCCGGGTTTCTGTCCCACCCGGCTACCCGAGACTTGGCACAATTTAGGTAACCAATCCTCCTGGTACGAAACAGATACAAGGGTACCTAACTTGGTGCATTCTACTGTAATAACTGCTTCATATTTATCACATCATAGTGTAAATTTGATTTATATTTGAAGAAAAAAAAATTGCATCATATCTCACATTTTAATAGCTGTATAGGTTATATTACGAGAAAAGAAACAGCAAAAAATGCGAACTCCAGCTTTTCATAAAACAATTATTCTAAAGATATAACAACACAGACATTGATTCTATGAACATTCAAACACGCTCTTATGTTAAAAACATGCAAGTAGTAGTTGCATTTATCATAATTAATCATGCGCTTTTATTCATGAAGTTTTGACGAAACTTCTTTGCGTTGACATACACTTATGTTTATGCCAATAAAAAATTACGTTCATTTGAAATTGTCAACTGTTTTTAGTAAACTTAAATTTAGATTTTACTAACTTAAATCATGTGCACAAACTGCTGATAACATAGTATCAAAGTCGCCACGGGTTGATCTTCAACTTTTATCATACTGTCATCGATAAATAAAAACTTTCTCTTTATAGTCTGTATAATCCAACATATTGTTTAAATTACCTGTTTTCCTTTATGTTCTAAATATCCTTCACAAAATCGCCAGCTGCCATCAACATTGGCCATTGTATTTGGAGTATAAGAAATACACAAATTTTACATCTCACCCGACGATTGAAAAAAAATAAAGCTCACTGAATCAGTCGACAGTTTACCTGAACTACACTTTACCTGTCAGACTGAAACTCCAAATAAATTCCCCAATGTTCTAAAATTAGAAAAAGGAAGTTTAAAACTTTAAATGTAAATCTTGAGACCTGATCTGAAATCTACAGGTAGACTTGCTTCTATTCAAATTGATATCACACTTTGTAGATAGAGGTGCCAATGACTCGTGTTTACAAATACATCTATAATTTTAGTTTATTGGAAAAACATAGGCGTTCTTAATAGAAAAAAATGAACCTGTTCAGAGCGTAAACGCATTCATAATTCACTTTGCCTTTTACAAAAGTGAGAAATGGTGAAATACGACATAATGTTCAATATATATTTTGTTCCCTTACATAAATCTAGAGACAGGACAAATGGCCAAAATTAATGGCTTCCAAGGGCAAATTCAGTGAGAAAAGGACCCACCATCTTTTTTCTTAATTATACGTTTTTGTAAAATCGAAAGTATAACAGGCAATCCTCGGCAGAGAATGTTCCCTATACAACTCGGTTACCTTATAGATCCCATCGCCCTCGATAGGAGTTACTGAATTTTTTTTCAAAAATATGTGCTTTAAATACTGTATATACAATGGATATATCTCAGGTATGTAGATCGCGCGGGGGGGGGGGGGGAAGCTCCTTCCCCACTTTTTTCTGAGTATAGTAGTTACTTTAGATGCTGGTTCCCCCGCCCCCATCATACATGTACTCATATTTTGAAGATGCCACCCACCCACTTTTAAAACCGTTGCTAATGGTCTGTATCTAAAAATACATTTTTTAAACATTTTCGTTTGCTATTTATGTCCGAAGTACTTATCTAAGAAGATGGATCGAGTGGAAATGTCTTTTTGTCCTAAACAAGAGAAGAAAATAAATTAAAATTAGTAAAATTTGAATTTTGAAAGTTTTCAACATGTATTATAAATTATCCAAACAAACTATAAAATATGTTTGATAAGTAAACAGAAAAAAAAGTTGTCTGCGTTCATTTTATGATTATGGAAACTGGCATACTCCGAATAGTTTGTTATAGTAGTTTGACGAACATGAATCATTTGCATTGTTTGACAGTTTTGTACACTATATCTAAATCCACAGTCTTGGGGGTTATTCCACCCCCACTCCCCAAATAAATTAATAAAAGGGGACTCGTAACTTTGTGTTTTGTATATAAAATTTCAATAAGTGTACATGTATTTGTCATAAAAATAGTAGTTAAACTACTGTACAAAATACTATTATAAAGATAGAGACAAAGAGATAATTTTTAAACATTACATGTATCTAGAACCTCAAACACGTACGTCAAAAAATATTTTGTTTAAGATTTGAAGTTTATGGACAGTTCATGGGTAGAACGAATTTTAATTTAAATAATTTGATTTGATTTCAGAATAAAACAGTTTTGGAGTTTCTTTTTTTAAATTCATTTATTTAATTTATTTTTAGTCGACTTGAAAACGCTCTTGCCACAGTATGTCGTGAAATTCTACCAGATATTCTCAGTCTTGATTAAAAAAAAACTCGTCTTCTCAAGAACAACATGGTCGTGATTAGTCATATAACGGAAGCATTCTCAACTTAGTGTAGATTAAAATTTGTCAAAATTATGACCCCTCGGGGAGGGGGGGTAGGGTCACTGGTTGGGGCTACCATGGCAATCGTAGTCTGAAATATCTGTCGTTTTCAAAAAAAATTAGCGATTTTCATTTTGATTTTCATGGCAGTCAAATATCAAAATCGTTAAAAACAATAAAGCCTGGAAAACAGTAGATATTTCGGACTAGGGTGACCGGAGGTATACTTAGGAATACATAGGGAAAAATCTTTTCTTTTCACAAACAGCGAAGTCATAATTAATCATATTAATATGGAAGCATCTTCAGGCAATGTAGATTGTAATTTGTTCAGATCATTACCCCTAACTAAGGGTAGGAAAGTGTCACATTGACCAACCAAAGTTATACACAAGAATATATATGTGTAGGGAAAATTTTTTAAAGAGGTGAGACTCCAGTCCACTCTTCCGTGGAGCTCATGATTGAACAAACTTGAGTCTACACAACTTGATGATATTTCCACGTCAATGAAACTAATCAGGGCTCATTCAAACTTGCAGTTTTTACCATATACTAGTTCTATTTTAACATTGATTCCTCATTGCGATTTCATACTACTCCTGAGGGTCAAGATCTGAACAAACTTGAAGCTACAATACCTGATATTACTTCTATTTCGACTAACCAGGGCTTTGCTGTTCATGAGAAGATTTTTGAACTATGTATTCCTATATAATGTACATAACTTCTACAAATGGACAGAGCACTGACAGACACCTTACCATCATTTAAGCACTAGTAGAGCTTACTATAAGCTTTTTAACAAAAATGGCATTCTGAGTACATATGCTTAACCACACTTTATGATTATCATCACTTTAAAGTTTCCTGAAACAATTCGCATGGATGATACAAGTATCAAGCATCCAAGAGATCTCTTTCAAAATGTTCCATAAATTCAAGGTTTTTTCCAGAAATTGTCACTAAAACATGATACAGTGAAAACTGTCTAATCCAACACCTGTGCAATCCCTCACACTGGGAATTCTGAAAATAAATTCTATTTTCCATTATATTTATACTGTGTAACCCAACATCCTGTCTATTTCTACACAAAATTTATCTCCAAGTGCATGTCCAAATAAACAGGTTTCAATGTATTAATTACTCAATTAACATCGGACATTTCTGCAATAATAATTAAGACAAACTAAGGATTATTTTGTATGTAATAATTTATTTGACATAAAATAAATGTTGCAATAGACTACAGTTGACCACTGCACTGCTATTTCCAGTGGAATGTATGTAGTATATCATCATCAATCTTCACAATAACAGAATATTATGTCTTTTTTCAGTCAGTTCAAGTTCTTATTGCACAATTGTCTATCAAGCTTGTTCCCCCTTGTCAGATAACTTTCGGCACCAACTCTGAATTCTGAAATCTCATGAACAAAATCAAGTATATCATACAATGTAAGGTAAAATAATCTCCCTAGGTGACCTGGAGCTAAGCAATGGCCTTGGCCTCTGGAAGGAATGCTTCCCAGCACTTCATTATCTGTAACAAACAGGGGAAATGTGTCTAAATAAACCTCAGAATCAGTGTTCATGTTGGAAAAGAAATATACACTATTTTATGTTTTTTTAATGGCCATAAATTTCATGCTAAAACGTGTTGTACTTGTGAAAGAAATAACAGTCAAATGACAGATTATTGATAAACTGGAGGTCCAGTTCCACTTACCCTTTGTTGGTTCTCCATCAGCTGCTCTAAGTAAGACACAACACTATCTTTAAAGTCCTCCACCCTAAACTTATCAAATCTTGCTACTTCTTTCCTTATGGCTTTGGAAATTTTCTCAAACTCTTCTTTTCCTTTGTCCACTTTCATTTCCCACTATGTAATAAATAAAAATATTGAAAAATTCAAGTCATTCAGGAGGGTTCAACAGAGCTTAACTTTGCTAACTCTAGTTATGTTCCCCAAACGAAGTTGGGGAACATATTGTTTTTACTCTGTTTCTTCTTCTTATTATTATTATTATTTTTCTTCTTCCTGGGAAAATCTTTTCCGCGAATGATCTTGTAAACTACACGTCCGACTTAGGTGAAACCTTTTTAGGGTCAGTAGGCATGTTATGTAGATTTGCGGAACGAAGGTCATTTTGCGTGCACGTGCTTGCAAGAGCGCGCACGTGCAACGCGTGAAATGACCAAAATAATAGATACAGCCGTAACTTTTCTATTTTTTGATTATATGCTTTGATACTCATAATATAAGTATATATTAGTAGTATAGACGTGTTGACATGGTCATAATAGCAAGATCTCCCGCGCATGCACGTGCGCTTCTCTCTGATTGGTTGAAACTAAAGTCTCAATATCTTTCTTGTTTTTCGTCATAATCCTTTGAAATTTTGAACTTAGTCACACAATAGGAAGATCTACAGCATGATATATAATAATTTTCATGAAAGCACGTACATGCGCGTGTGCTGGCAAGAGCTTGCACGTGCAACGTGTGAAATTACCAAGATAATGGATGAAGCCGTAACTTTTCTATTTCTTGATGGAGTTTTTTGAAACTCACAATGCATGAATATAGTAGTAGTATGGACAAGATGACATGGTCAAAATTGCAAGATCTTGCGCGCATGCACGTGCGCTTTGCTCTGATTGGCTGAAACTAAAGTCTCAATATCTTTCTTGTTTTACGTGATAATCCTTTGAAATTTTGAACTTAGTCACATATTATGAAGATCTACCGCATGGTATATTTATCATGAAAGCACATAAATCCACGTGTGCTGCAATCTGATTGGCTGAAACTTTACATGCCTATATCTTTCTTGTTTCTCAACAAAACAGGATGAAGTTTAGAATATGAATAGGTATTATGGATTCCTACATGATATTGCTATCAAAATTGAATGCAAGGACGTGCTTGTATGCACATGCGCACACGCATCGGTAAAATGATCAATATGTTTGAAAAACGGTAAAATTTATATTTTTATGACTTTTTATTGATTTCTGGAATATAGATATGTTAATGGTTTAGACAACATGTCATGATCACCTTGCATGTGCATGCACGTGCGTTTGCGAACAATGCGTTAAATGACAAAAAATTGATATCATTGTAGCTTTTAAAATTCTTTTATGAAATCCTGCGATACTAAGCATATTGAAAAAAAGTTTTAAAGGAAATTTGCACAAATAGGGAGTTGGGGAGCGTTTGGGGAACA
The DNA here is from genome assembly GCF_032062105.1 of Saccostrea cuccullata. Taxonomy (NCBI): domain Eukaryota; kingdom Metazoa; phylum Mollusca; class Bivalvia; order Ostreida; family Ostreidae; genus Saccostrea; species Saccostrea cuccullata. The sequence goes on along the minus strand of NW_026918475.1, from coordinate 100,955 downwards.
TCTGTAACGGTCCCCGTTACAATTAGAACTAGTTTACTATACTGTAGATTGAAATTATCAGTAGAAGGGCATGCAGAGACTAGAGAGCGACATATATGCTGTTGTTTCAGCTGTTTACTTACTTCTGAAATTTCATCTTGAGCCTGTGGAACTTTGTCCATTTTACGAGCGATCTCTAGTTTGGCTTTGTTCTCTCTTTTTTTGGTCAGGGTGGCTTCCGCTTCCTTCCATGATTTATAACATTTCACCCTCTCATGAAATACTTCCTGGAAATGAAATTAGGAAAATATTTTCTCACTGATTAAAAAAAAAAAAACTGATTGAAGCCTGAATGTACAAGCATAAGCATTTATGCATTGTCATCATTTGATCCAGAATTTACACAGTTGTTTTGCATTAATGCCAATGTTTATTTTTTTTCAGTCTTTCATTTTTCAAAGGTATCTTTATCAAAAGTTCTAACAATACAAATGAAGATAACATTATCAAACCTTAAGATCTTCATTGTAATTGAAGTACTGGATAAAATACCTTAACAGACCCTAGAAGTGCTACATAGTCCTTGCACAGCTCTGCCATTATAAAGAAGTCATGATCTGATTGGTCCGCGTGAACAGTCTCAATCCGCTCCTCGGTTTCTGCGAGCTGGGAGAGTGCTCGGGACAGCGCCGTATGTTCCTCTGCTGTACCTAACATGGCTGTACTCTTGGCAAATTGAGCAGTCATATTACTCAGCTCTACAAAACAGGATACGCAATGACTTATTATTTCCTCCAATAATTTTTTGTGAACAAACCAATCATACTGATCCAATTGTGAGCTGTTCTTTTTCTGACCAATAGCAACTGATTCTAAATCAATGTTCTTCTCTGATTTTAATGACACAAAGACACTGACTCTGTATAAATATCATTTGGATTAACTAGTGAGATTTTCTGCAAACTGAGACGTACCTCGTCTGTGTTGTGTCAGGGACTCCAGACTACCGTGAAGCTTCCTCAGATGGTTCTCTAAGCTCTCCACCTGATTCTGTTTCTCCTCAAACCACTGAAAACAAGACACTCCATAATCAAGGTCAACAGATAAATTATTTTTACTGAAAAATACATACAATTCAATATTTACAAAAACCTCAACATATAAGTAATATCATATTTGTTAACATTAATTTAAAAATTCTGTAAAAATATGGTGCTTTGTAAATGAATATTAGTTGAAAAAAAATTGATGAAAGAAATATAAATTTTGTGCCATAAAAAAATGATAAAATCAAAATTTCAAAAAAATTTAAAGCCATTATATACAACATTGTTAAGCTAAATTAAAAATGACAATCTAACAGAATGGTCAATGTGCCATTGAAAAGAAAATATTCATATAAAAGTAACACATAATACATACAAAAATGTTTTCACTTAATAAAATGAAAACTTGTAACAAAATCTAATTATTCTTATGAAATAAAAATAGAACAAATTTTGCTAGGCCCATTAAGTTAGCATGAAGAGTGTCCCATAATTAGTGGAATACAAGTTGTTAGTCTGTACTTGTGGTACTCTGATAGAATACAAAATATTTGATTAACAATTTAAAAATGTTTATTGTTTTAACAAAAGTAAAATGCTACATTGATTTTGCTTATTTTTTTAAAAATTCATTTGCTTTTGAATGATAATTTTGGAGAAAATATATATGGTGCACCCTCAGGGTTTAAGGAAACTTTAACTGATATGCAACAACAAATTTTGTCATGCTAGTGAATATCATTTCAAATTTATATTAAAAACAAATATGTGATTAAACTTAATATCCCCATGCCAAATTGTCAACCATTTACTTCCCTACCATTTACTTATTTATATTTGTATGCAATTGAAGTTCAATAAGACACATTGACTATTATGGTTTGTGAGAAACAAACCCCATATCCTTCAACAAGAATAGTGAGCTGATTGGCAATCTTTAAAAAGACATGAAACACCAGAAATATCAGCAATTGGTCACTCCAATTTTTTTTTTTTTTTTTTTTTTTTTTTTTTTGGTAAATAACTTACGCATACTTTTCTCACTAGACACAAACTGTCTGAAATTTGTAAAATTACATACCAAATTGTATTTAAGATACTAAATATTATAGATTTGTTTGAAAATACGGTTTATTTGCTTCCAAATTAAGATTGACAAACCTGTGAATGATCTCAGAAATGTACATTTCTTAGTTTCAATGCAAGGGATGCCTACCATTTATTGGGACACCCTCCACACATTGGATAACAGCTACACTCTACAAATAATAACCACTCCCTTGTACAATGTAGTTACAAGGGAGTAATGACAGAACATGCACCAGCCTGGCTGTTACCTGGGGCTCCCACTGATTTTGATTGCCGGGAAGTATTGAACAGAAATAAAGCATCAGCTATTCAAAATTTCACGATGTTTTTACAATGAGATAAAAGAAAGACAACACCAATATATTCAATAAAGTACTACCAACAATGATTAAATGTCAATTTCAAACAGTTAAACCTTGTTTTATTTTAAAACTTGATGGGGCTGAGAAAAAAACTTTGAGATATAAGAGATATTGGGAGGAAAAAGACACATCAATGAAATATTTTAACTTAAAGAAAAATACATCAAAATCCATGATGAGATACACAAGTATTGATGTTCAAGATACCGAATTTCAATTCTATGGGTACTTCTATTGTACATAAATATATGCTTTAATTTTGAGAAAAATGAATTAGACTTTATTGTACAGATAATAGCTAAATATAAATATTACCAGTATTACCCTGGTAATGTAAATAATCTGTTAATAAACATAATTTTTTACACCTTAAAGGGCAACCCAATCACTTAATTTGACCAAAAAATTTGAGATGTTGAAGAGAAAGGTGACAATACATGTATGAAGTGATGTCAAACAGAAAGAAACTCAGCTGAGATGCACTGTAAACTGACCAAACAGAAAACCAAAGGCAACAAAACAAAGGGGGATAACTCTACCCACCTCATCTGACTCGTCCATTCTGAAGGCAATTTTCTCCACCACATCACCGACTTTGTGGAAGAGTCGCATCACCCCGGCTCCACTCAGAGCTGAAGTGCTGGTCGCCTTGGGTAGGTCTCCTTCTCTCTCTAAGAATTCTCGGAAATCAGGGTCAATCTGTAGAACAGGATGGCTGGCAGTTCTGTTCAGGTACCTGGTGAAGACATAAAACATAGCAATATTTACACTGTGCCCTGACTATATTAAATTTAACATTCCATGGACCAATATTTTTGTAAGACTTCAAATATTCTGGGAGCTCGGACCTCTCTAATGCTGCTCTCCTTCGTTGTATAAAATCGGCTGTGTTAGATTCTTCTTTGGATATCTTCACCTTGGTCATTCCTGAAGAAATCAAACAACCATTTTAAAATTTTTGAATTAAAAATAAATCCAATCTAATTAAAATTAGATGTTTGATCCGCTCGTATACTTGTTCACTAACATCTAACAACATCCCATATGGTCATAGGGTCATGTCAGAGGTCAAATTCGGAACAACTCTAGACTTATTCGCTTCAACAATATAAGATGATTTTGCAGGTGACAATTTGATTGGTTGATAGAGTTTGAACTCTAACGTGACCCTCTATTGAATGTTGTTAGATGTTAGTGTAGTGAGTATGCAAGCGGATCTAACATCTAATTTTAATTAGATTGAAATAAATCCTCCTCTCTTTTCAGTCTATTCTGTAAATACTTAAGACATTATTTTTTATTCGTGTTCTGAATCTCTCTGCATTTTACAAAGGCTGTCTTCAATTTGTTTATTTTATAAAAATATACATGTGCATTATAACATAAACCTTTATGACCTGTTGAGAACTAAGATTAACTATCATGTATGGAGAGAAAATTCATTACAATTAATACAGTTAATACATGTTATTTTAAAATTCTCAGTTCTCTCAATAGTGATGATGACATCCTCACTAAATTGTACATGTTTTAAAATTGGATAATGGTAAGCATGTAACCAGTGCCTGGAAAGGTCAAACAAAAGGTGAGGCCAATGGCCCAACTGTTCATTAAATGAAGGAACCATTTTGAAATTTATGGGGCTGACAAGAAATATATATTGGGGCCACTCTAAAATATATCATAGTACAAGTTTTGATAATTATATGAATCTGAAAATAAAATTTTGGAAAATAAAAATAGTATAAGAATTGACAAGCTGTATGACATTAACTATTGGAAATGATTTTTCTATTAAGAACTTCAAATCATTCATTATTTAAAAAGGTACGTGTATTGCATTTAAAATTATCATATTTATTAAAAATACCAAAATATTTCTTAAAAAATAAATGCCTATTTAGAAATCAAAGGACAGACTCTAAAACATGCAAGAAGACTTCACTTTTATGGTCTTTCAAGTAGGGTAAAATGCCCATTTTTAAAAACTACTTTTGCTAAGTTGTGGCCTGTCATCCAAAACAACTTGACACTTATGGACCACAAGAAAGGAAATGTTTGTTTGTTTGCAAATGGATTTCAATATGTTGAATGCTAGTTCTGATTTTATTATGTGATAAATCACAGATTCAATCTAATTTAGCTGAGGGATACTGATAGCATGAACAAGAAAATCTTGTGTCTGCATTATGTCAGGTGTGCTGCATGGTGCAGGACAGCATTATTGCATTCTGCCCTTTTCTGGCAGTATGTGCATATGGCATGGTCCCTTTCAAGGCTCTGTTTATTAAATAAACCAAGTACAACATCTACCTAATACACTTTTCTCAGGAGCTGGAGGCACTATGATGCCCGTCTTTGTGTGTTTTTCATGTAGTTTACTGTAGAGTCCTAGGAAATCACTAAATCGTCTTGTTACACACAGGTCTGCTCTCTTGAAGGCTGGGTTAGTTGTCTGTCAACAAATATACACAAATTGCAAAACAAATTTAATATGATAAGCAGTGTTTTCACTTTGTTTCAAAGTAAAAAGTCAGAGATCAATGGTAACAGACTAAGAGATTGAGGTTTATAGGCAAAAGTTTTTGGGGACCTTAGAAAAAGTACCAGTATATGGAATTTTTTTTATCAATAAAAGGCATCTTTATCAACTGAAGTTGTCAATTTTGCTGGTAGCCGATTCTAAGGGAAAACATTGTGATAAGGCAATCAGCCTGAATTTCATCTCTGATAAGCATACAAGTCAAAATATTTTCAACAGAGTATACATCTTTCCTCTCTCTCTGTGTGTGCCTCTATAAGAGTATTTAGTATCCCTTTATTAACCTGAACCAGATAAATATCTTGACAATCTACCTTAGTGATGACTTTATACACCATGTAGGCCCCCATTCCGTCTCCCACTTTGTGTGGCTCGGCGACTTTAATGGTGAGTGTATACTGATTGTCTGGTTCAGGAGGCTGTCCAAATCAAAACATTACAAAGTCACCTCACTTTTTAAAGATGCATTCTTCATGTAAAGGCAAAGTTAATGTAGCTCTCAGTTGAAAATACAAATTGGATATAGGTATAACATTGCCTGTGAGTGCAACCAATCTATATCAATGAAAGTTTTTTGTGTGTGTAATATGTTTTATACATATATTATCCTAGAACCATGAAAACAAACAAAAGCCATTTTGCTGCTAAAACATTATGTGGCCTTCAATGCATGCTTAATAGGGGATAGTCCAGCTGTTGCCTTCAAAGTACCAATACACAAATGTAAAAATAAGTGCAAAAAACAAGGTATTTTTGTTAAACACTATGCTCGTGATGGTAATACAATTCTAGTGCAGGATGTAAACTAAAGTGGTATAGACTTACCCTTGACAGTGCAATAGATATGGGCTAGATTAAAGTTGATGACAGACAGACAGACAAACAGAGAGACAGGACAAAAACAATGTATCCCCCAGATCTTCGATCCGGGGGCATAAAAAGAAAGAAACAAGATATTTCCTAGTAAAAATCTCAAAAAAGGAAGAGAACATTTTGTCCTCACGTAGACTTAATATCATTTTATCCATATTACCTTCCAATACGTTTCTACATGTTTGTGTACTTACATCAGTATTTTTCCGTTTTGTCGTTACTTTAGGTTCTGCTGCTGAGGAACTCTGGGTAACAGGAAGTTTGGGAGTTTCCTCCTTGATGGGAGGAGCACTGACTGGTTCTGGTGTTACAACAGGCTTAGAATCTTCAAATATGTCATTCTTGTCTTCCTGTGATGGTTCCTCATCGGATTCATTCAATTTAATCTCATCTCCCTCATCTTCTAGTGTAAAGAACAAAGAGATATGAACCTACTACATCTGTCATATATCTTCCCTTTCTATTTTGCATCTTAAAAAATACCACCAGGTTTATAAAAATCTTCTTTATTGACAGACCATCATTTTTTGAAAATTGATTACATTTTAGTATAATTCAGGTGAAATATGACTACTGTAAATGTATTATATCAAACAGGACATCAGATATGTTGATATTGATAAAAAAGCAACATTCCGTCACACATAGATATTAATATCATGATCCTACTTGACTAACCTCCAAATAAATCAACATCTGGTTTTATTGGCACTTTCTGGGGCTCTGGTTCTGGGGAGCTTTCTTTTTCTTGTTCCTATAAAAAGTACTGTATCATCAAATAGATACAATCAGTAAATCAATTTAATACATGTACATCACACTTAAAAACACATTCAAACGATGTTGTATATGTGGATTCAATCCCCATTTCCACTATCAACATTTACAGTTTACAGGGGGTAATAAGATGTATTTCGCCCTGATGAAGGTAATACATTGAATCCATGTAGACTTGAAGAACTTTGTTCAGACAGTCTCATGAAGAATTGTGTATTATCAATTTTGTTTTATTAGGTGAACTTATCATGTATCACCAAAAGAATGGAGGTGTACTGTACAAGGCAAGGACATTTCCACATTTGAGACAATATATTTTCAAATCCAATTTTCAAACAATTTCATCCCAGAGTTATATCTTTAAATTAATTAATTAACAAACTTATATTTTTGATTAATAATTTGTTCATCAAGTTGACACTTTGGTATACTGTATGTGACTTGAGAAAAAGTGAGCTTCATATTTTAGCGGCTTTTGCTGGCACAGCAATGCGCTAATTCATGAATACCTCTTAGAAATTGCTTTTTAATTCAATACACGGCACGAACATCTGTTTTTAATTCAATACACGGCACAAACATGTGTCAGAGATGAAAATGACAACAAGATTTTTCCTAACAAAATAAAATTAAAAAAAAAAACAGTAAAAATTAATCAAAATCTTCTCCAAAAGGGGAAGGGGTTGTCCTTGTCTTGTATGCCTCCGTTTTTCTCCACGGTTAATTGTACTGGAATCCTTACAACAAGAGGCCCAGGGGCCACAGCGCTCACCTGAGCACACCGGCTAGGAAAAAGCAAATATCAGATCAGAAATGAAAGTTTACTGAGGTTAGAGGGGGGCCCTTAAATTTCAACCCCCCAGGGGGCCATGATATGAACAAACTAGAATCTACACTACCTGAGGATGATTCCATATAAATATTACTAATCATGGCTTTGAAATACTTGAAAAGGAGATTTTAAAAGATTTCCCTATATATTCTTATGAAAAACTTTGATCGACCATTTTGGCCCCACCCTACCCCCAGGGGTCATGATTTGAACAAATATGAATCAATACCTGAGGATGATTCCACATGAGTTTCATCTTTACTGGCCCAGTGGTTCTTGAGAAGAAGTTTTTTAAAGATTTTTTCCTATATATTCCTATATAAAACTTTTAACGGCCATCATGGCCCCATCCTAGCCCTGGGGATCATGATTTGAACAAATTTGAATCTACACTACCTGAGGATGATTTCACACGAGTTTTATCTTTCCTGTCTCAATGGTTCTTGAGAAGAAGATTTTTAAAGATTTTTCCTATATATGGTATTCCTATGTAAATCTTTGATCTGCCATTTTGGCCCCACCCTACCCCCGGGGGTCATGATTTGAACAAACTTGAATCTACACTACCTGAGTATGATTTCACATGAGTTTCATCTTTCCTGGCCCAGTGGTTCGTGAGAAGAAGGATTTTTTTAAAATGCTATTAATTTTTCCCTAATTCATAATTATCTCCCCTTGGAAGAGGGCATGGCCCTTCATTTGAACAAATTTGAATCCCCTTCACCCAAGGATACTTTGTGCCAAGTTTGGGTGAAATTGGCCCAGTGGTTCTTGAGAAGAAGATGAAAATGTGAAAAGTTTACGACGACAACAACAACGACAGACAACGGACAAAGAACTATATGCGGTATTAACCAACATTTGCCCCCCAAAATCAAACTTTGATGGAGTAATATTTAATTAAGTCCTTAAACAGGGGAGTATATGCTGACTTCAAAGCACTGAATAATTTCATAAGTGATGACGTCATATGTACGTAATGTTTCAGTTTTTTATGAATTTTGCAGAAAAATGTATATATTTCGTCGATATTTTAAATAAAAGTCACCGAGCGCATGTGTGTTCAGGATTAATATTTTGATATAATGTGTAGAATGATAATATCAATGAAATATGTCAATATTGTTCCTGAACACACATGCGCTCTATAAATTCTAAAGCTTAAATTGTTGAAATTTTGTCCATTTTGTCCTCTTTCTGAAAAAGGATATAAAATCGGACTAGTTTGTGACGTCATAAAAACAGAAATTGTGAATACACTGCTCTGGAACTATAATATTTTCTGTTAACTTATATTTCTCGTACAATTTATTGAATTCAGCACATTTCAGGAAGTTTTCAAAATTTGACTTTTGTGGGGGCAAACATATGCAATATACCGCACATAGTTCTTTTGATCAGTTCAAACCAATGGATTTAATATGTTCATATTATAATAATTAAGAAGTATTATCAACCTGCACTTTCATAGGGATGTGCGATTTTATCGGTATACCGGTATATCACGATTTTTTGCTGCATGTTACGTATCGTGATACGGAGACCTAAATACCGGTCTTTACTCTTTAGGTACATATTATAAAGTCCAGAAATTATTTATTTATTTGTTCAATCTTTCAAATTACAATTACAGAAAGTATAAAAAGTTGTAAAAAGTGAAAAGAACAGCATCTTACCGTCCAAACGTAATTGATTTTATCTACAGAAATATTTCAAGAAAGTAAAATTTTGTTTTTCTAGCATATTTTTTTAGAAAAATAATGACTTTTCATATAAAATCATTGTAAAAACTGCTTTTAAAAATATCATGATATTATCGTGATATTGTGGGGGGAAATCGTGATATATCGCGATACGAAATTTTTGGCGATACACATCCCTACACTTTCACCAATTTGCAAGTTCCTGCAAGATGTATTATAAGTGATCTGGTATCCCACAGGAAATAATTTATGACATGTCTTTCAACATGTTAAAAATATGCAATTCTTATAAAAAAGACAAAATATGGTATTGGATGTATGCCATGGGTATTGTGAAACCTTAACATTACATGTACTGGTGTAGTTGTTGGAGCTAATTTAGTCCACTTTAGAAACCGGCAAATACGAAATACAAATTAGGTTATAGAAGATTTTTACACAATCATTCACTGCAGTCTTTAATATCTTTTTAAAACATGTTTTCACTTATACCTCGCTGGCTTCTGCAAACAAGTCATCCTCGTCTTTTTGGTTTTCATCTTCACCAAATGGGGGTGGTTCTCGTTCGTCGGCCATCTTTACTATCACGTGATTTTGCAATAAAAATTATTAACTCGTTCCAAGTTAGTTCAAGTTGTTCAAACTGGATGGGAGAATCCCCTTATATACACGGTATAATAGTACGAATACATTTTGTCTATTTATATGTTTATTAGATTAATATTAAATTATAATTGTTATTTTGTCTGTTACAAAAAACATTAACCTTGGTTTTATATCTTTTGAATGAGATATGATCGAGATAGATACCTGTGACATACGGAAGCGTATTAGTGCCACGCAATTTTTTTTTTAAAGTTGGTAATTCCAACTTTAATCTTGGCTTTTCAAAAATTAAACATTACTTTAATCTTGGCTTTTCCAAACTTTTGAAGTTGGAAGAGATAAAGTTGGAAATTCCAACTTTAATCTTGGCTTTTCCCTTGACAAGACATGCTTTCTAAATTTAATCTTGGTTTTTCCAACCTTTAAAGTCTAAATTTGACCTACTTTTCAAAAACTTTAAAGTTGGTAATAACTTTTGGTTGAAAATATATAATCTTGGCTTATTCCACCTGTGACAAGTTGGTAATCTAAATACATTATGATTTTCCAACTTTAAAGTTGGAAATTCCAACTTTAATCTTGGCTTTTCCAACTTTAAAGTTTTAATTTTTAAAGTTTTCCAACTTTAATCTTGGCTTTTCCAACTTTAAAGTTGGTAATTCCTTTAAAGTTGGAAATTCCATTTGATCTTGGCTTTTCCAAAAAGTTGGTAATTCCAACTTCAATCTTGGCTTTTCCAACTTTGAAGTTTGAAATTGTAACTTTAATCTTGGCTTTTCCAACTTTAAAGTTGGTAATTCCAACTTTAAAGTTGGTTATTCCAACTTTAATCTTGGCTTTTCCAACTTTAAAGTTGGTAATTCCAACTTTAAAAGTTGGCTTTTCCAACTTTAATCTTGGCTTTTCCAACTTTAAAGTTGGTAATTCCAACTTTAAAAGTTTGCTTTTCCAACTTTAATCTTGGCTTTTCCAACTTTGACTTTTAACGTTAGAGGAAGGATTTTATTATCTATTTACTTATTAATTTTTTGCTTGTCAACATACTGAAAAAGTTGACAAGCAAAAAAAAAAATCCTGGATCCGCGCTAGTACGGAATTGATACATTTAGTTATGTTGTATATAATTTAGCAGAAAATGTTTCATTTGATAAAATAAAATTTGATTACATTGATTATTTAATTGTTGTCTTTTTTCATGCAATACATATTAAATGACTAATATCTTTAATTGGTTAAGTTGAAATCCTTTCATGTACGGAATACTGTGTACATAATTTATATGAAGTTATTATCAATAGAAATACACAAGAGAACTTAAAGGAATATAAAGATTTCTAAGTTAAAGTTGGAAGTTTTATGTAAGGTCATAAGGAAGGTCAAGGTAAAAAAAAATAAAACAAACACAGATAAAAAGAGTTCAACAATTTATTTTAATGTGCTAATATCTATTTTCTATTAAGTGCCATAATATAACTCCACATAATCCCGTCCGCTCTTCTTACCTCCCCTCCCCCCCCCCATTTCGACCCCTACCCCTACATTGCAATAATAAATTGCTAACAAATCTATTTCAATGTGTTATTTTCACTTTAATTAAGTTTGTGATACTTTAAAAAGAAATTAAAAAAAAACTAAGAAAAGCGGGTAGAAAAGTCAAGATTAAAGTTGGAAAAGCCAAGATTAAAGTTGGAATTACCAACTTTAAAGTTGGAAAAGCCAAGATTAAAGTTGGAATTTCCAACTTTAAAGTTGGAAAAGCCAAGTTTTAAGTTGGAATTTCCAACATTAAAGTTGGAATTACCAACTTTAAAGTTGGAAAAGCCAAGATTTAAGTTGGAATTTCCAACATTAAAGTTGGAATTACCAACTTTAAAGTTGGAAAAGCCAAGATTAAAGTTGGAAAAACCAACTTTAAAGTTGGAATTACCAACTTTAAAGTTGGAAAAGCCAAGATTTAAGTTGGAATTTCCAACATTAAAGTTGGAATTACCAACTTTAAAGTTGGAAAAGCCAAGATTAAAGTTGGAAAAACCAACTTTAAAGTTGGAATTACCAACTTTAAAGTTGGAATTACCAACTTTAAAGTTGGAAAAACCAACTTTAAAGTTGGAATTACCAACTTTAAAGTTGGAAAAGCCAAGATTAAAGTTGGAATTACCAACTTTAAAGTTGGAAAAGCCAAGATTAAAGTTGGAATTTCCAACATTAAAGTTGGAATTACCAACTTTAAAGTTGGAAAAGCCAAGATTAAAGTTGGAATTACCAACTTTAAAGTTGGAATTACCAACTTAAAAAAAAATATTGCGTGGCACTAATACGCTTCCGTAGTGACAAGACATTTCTAAATGCACTTTGATTTTTGACACCTTGACCTTCAAGTTTGACCTACTTTTCAAAAATTAAACATTACTTTAAATAAGTCAAAACTTTTGAATGAGAAGAGATAGTGCTTTCATACTAAACACGTGTATTACCCGTGACAAGACCTTTCTAAATAAACCATGGTTTTTGACCCCGTGACCTTGACCTCTACGTTTGACCTACTTTTCAAAAACTTTAACCTTGGTCATAACTTTTGGATGAAAATATTTAGGGCTTTGGCATGTATATTACCTGTGACAAGACCTATCTAAATACATTATGATTTATGACCCCGTGGCCTTACTTTTGACCTTTTTTTTTTTTTTTTTCCAGAAACGTCATTTATTCCTTATAATATTTGATAGAAAAGAGATAGGGCTTTAATATTTGACATGTGTATTACATGTGAGCAAGCTAGCTAAGATTTCTGACCCCTTGACCTAATGCCAAATTAACATATATTCGAATATTTGTACCGGTGTCTTCTACCTATTCTCACTTTTAAAAAATCTCAATTCCACCTATTCCCACTTGCAAATAACAATAGATGTTTAGATAGTTACTTTGTTTTTACAGTAACTAGACTAATTACATCTGCTCTTTAGATTTACCTGAATTTTGTACATTTTAAGACAGAAAATGTTGAATATATATATCTTTGAGAAAATATGATTTATTTCGGATTTTTGTAATAATTAAAAGGTTTTAAAGAAAAAGCATGCAACTTAATATTAATTTAAGAAGATAAAATATAAATAGATTTATTGAAAAAAAAAAGCATTCAAATAGGTGGATTTTAGAATGAATATATAAACAGAGAAAAAATATAATCTAATTCTATTAAAAATCCATTTTTTCTTTCAAATATTAGTAAAAATCTGATTTATAATTTAATAAAGCAAATATACCTGTCCTCTATTCCAATAGGTGTTTATTAATAATTGTTTGTACAGTAATTATATGTTTTCATAGTTAATTATTTGTTTACACAGAAATTCCACCTATTCCCACATAAAATCTTTCCTTTTTCTACCTGATTTTCAAAGAGTGGGAAAAGGTAGAATTGAATTAAAGATAGGTATATATACAATTGAATTAAAGATAGTTCGTCTACATGAATAAGAGATAGGTTATGTTATGGTTCATTTAAGAATCGACTTCCCCTTAGCGGAAATCTTATAGTCCTACTCTATAGTTCAGGTTCCGTGGGAAGCTGGCTTTGGGGGAAATTCTACTCTAAAACAGCTGTCTTGTAGTGGATTTATAAGCTTTCCCTTTAATTCCTCTCGGAAAACTGGCTCTAAGAGTATGACACCCCCGGAAAACTGGCTCTAAGAGTTTGACACCCCCGGAAAACTAGCTGGCTATAAGGATGTGACACTTCCGGAAAACTGCTGTAATTATAAGTGTCTGACACTCCAAGAAAACTGGCCAGCTCTACGAGTTTGACACCCCCGGAAAACTAGCTTGTTATAAAAATGTGACACTTCCGGAAAACTGGCTCTTAAAGTGTGACACACCCAGAAACTGGCTCTTATTGTGTGATAACTCCGGAAAACTGGCTGTAAGAGTGTGACACTCCCGAAAATTGGCTTTAAGAGTGTGTCCCACAGAAAACTGGCTCTGAGAGTATGACTCTCCCGGAAAACTGGCTCTAAGAGTTTGACACTCCAGAAAAACTGGCTCTAAGAGTATGACGCCCCCGGAAAACTGGCTGTAATAGTGTGACACTCCCGAAAATTGGCTCTTAAAGTGTGACACTCCCAGAAAACTGGCTCTAAAAGTATGAAATCCCCGAAAAAATGACTCAAAGAGTGAGACATCCCCGGAAAACTGGCTCTAAGAGTATGACATCACCGGAAAACTGGCTTTAAGAGTGTGACACTCCAGGAAAACTGGCTCTAGGAGTATGACACCTCCGGAAAACTGGCTCTAAGAGTGTGTGACACCCCAGGAAAACTGGCTCTAAGAGTATGACGCCCCCGGAAAACTGGCTCTAAGAGTGTGACACTCCAGGAAAACTGGCTCTAAGAGTATGACACCCCCGGAAAACTGGCTATAAGAGTGTGACACTCCAGGAAAACTGGCTCTAAGAGTATGACGCCCCCGGAAAACTGGCTCTAAGAGTATGACACCCCTGGAAAACTGGCTCTAAGAGTTTGACACCCCCGGAAAACTAGCTGGCTATAAGGATGTGACACTTCCGGAAAACTGCTGTAATTATAAGTGTCTGACACTCCAAGAAAACTGGCCAGCTCTACGAGTTTGACACCCCCGGAAAACTAGCTGGTTATAAAAATGTGACACTTCCGGAAAACTGGCTCTTAAAGTGTGACACACCCAGAAACTGGCTCTTATTGTGTGATAACTCCGGAAAACTGGCTGTAAGAGTGTGACACTCCCGAAAATTGGCTTTAAGAGTGTGTCCCACAGAAAACTGGCTCTGAGAGTATGACTCTCCCGGAAAACTGGCTCTAAGAGTTTGACACTCCAGAAAAACTGGCTCTAAGAGTATGACGCCCGCGGAAAACTGGCTGTAATAGTGTGACACTCCCGAAAATTGGCTCTTAAAGTGTGACACTCCCAGAAAACTGGCTCTAAGAGTATGAAATCCCCGGAAAAATGACTCAAAGAGTGTGACATCCCCGGAAAACTGGCTCTAAGAGTATGACATCCCCGGCAAACTGGCTGTAAGAGTGTGACACTCCAGGAAAACTGGCTCTAGGAGTATGACGCCCCCGGAAAACTGGCTCTAAGAGTGTGACAACCCCGGAAAACTGGCTGTAAGAGTGTGACACTCCAGGAAAACTGGCTCTAAGAGTATGACGCCCCCGGAAAACTGGCTGTAATAGTGTGGCACTCCCGAAAATTGGCTCTTATAGTGTGACAGTCCCGGAAAACTGGCTCTAAGAGTATGAAATCCCCGAAAAAATGACTCAAAGAGTGAGACATCCCTGGGAAACTGGCTCTAAGAGTATGACATCCCCGGAAAACTGGCCGTAAGAGTGTGACACTCCAGGAAAACTGGCTCTAGGAGTATGACACCTCCGGAAAACTGGCTGTAAGAGTCAGAGTGTGACACTCCAGGAAAACTGGCTCTAAGAGTATGACGCCCCCGGAAAACTGGGTCTAAGAGTGTGACAACCCCGGAAAACTGGCTGTATGAGTGTGACAGTCCAGGAAAACTGGCTCTAAGAGTATGATGCCCCCGGAAAACTGGCTCTAAGAGTATGACATCCCCGGAAAACTGGCTGTAAGAGTGTGACACTCCAGGAAAACTGGCTCTAAGAGTATGACACCCCCGGAAAACTGGCTCTTAGAGTGTGACACTCCAGGAAAACTGGCTCTAAGAGTATGACGGCCCCGGAAAACTGGCTGTAATAGTGTGACACTCCCGAAAATTGGCTCTTATAGTGTGACAGTCCCGGAAAACTGGCTCTAAGAGTATGAAATCCCCGAAAAAATGACTCAAAGAGTGTGACATCCCCGGAAAACTGGCTCTAAGAGTATGACATCCCCGGAAAACTGGCTGTAAGAGTGTGACACTCCAGGAAAACTGGCTCTAGGAGTATGACACCTCCGGAAAACTGGCTGTAAGAGTCAGAGTGTGACACTCCAGGAAAACTGGCTCTAAGAGTATGACGCCCCCGGAAAACTGGCTCTAAGAGTATGACATCCCCGGAAAACTGGCTCTAAGAGTGTGACACTCCAGGAAAACTGGCTCTAAGAGTATGACACCCCCGGAAAACTGGCTCTAAGAGTGTGACACTCCAGGAAAACTGGCTCTAAGAGTATGACGCCCCCGGAAAACTGGCTGTAATAGTGTGACACTCCCGAAAATTGGCTCTTATAGTGTGACAGTCCCGGAAAACTGGCTCTAAGAGTATGAAATCCCCGAAAAAATGACTCAAAGAGTGTGACATCCCCGGAAAACTGGCTCTAAGAGTATGATATCCCCGGAAAACTGGCTGTAAGAGTGTGACACTCCAGGAAAACTGGCTCTAGGAGTATGACACCTCCGGAAAACTGGCTGTAAGAGTCAGAGTGTGACACTCCAGGAAAACTGGCTCTCATAGTGTGACACTTCCAGAAAACTGGCTCTAAGAGTATGACACTCCTGGAAAACTGGCTCTAAAAGTGTGACACCCCCGAAAAGCTGGCTTTAATAGCATGACACTCCTGGGAAATTGGCTCTTATAGTATGACACTTCCTAAAAATGACACTAAGAGTGTGATACTCCCGGAAAATTGGCTCTACGAGTATGACAGTCCTGGAAAATTGGCTCCAAGAGTATGACACTCACGGAAAAATTGCTCCAAGAGTATGACATCCCTGGAAAATTGGATCTAACAGTATGACATCCCTGGAAAACTTGTTCTAAGAAAATTACACCCCCAGAAAACTGACTCCAGAATAGGATTTCCTCACAGTAAAACGACTAGAGTAGGAACCCCCACAGAGAACTAACTCTAAGAGTAGGAATTTCCTTACAAAAACCCCACATCAGCTTCAATTTTCCGGGTGGGGGGATGTTATACTCTGCATTATATGTATAGAATGCGATTTCCTCATAAGCCCTCCCTTAACAAAAAATTTAATTATCATGGGTCTGCTTGTGTACAATGGGGGACTAAACACTGTTCCAAGTGTCCCTTTTTCACAATGGAGACCAGTTTCCCTTAAAGATAGGAAATGTGAAAAATTTTCAGATCTTTTGTTTTTTATCTGGTCAAATTGGACTCTAAAAAAAAAAATACAGTACAATGTTATCAGTTTGATAGATTTTAAAACTGTACGAATTTTCATCAAGTCCCCTCTCCAATTATATTTCAAACATGTACATTATTTTGATTTCGCCAAGTTTCTGGTGTTTAAAGCTGCCATTGTCTTGAAACTAAAATGTGTCACTAATAACCTCAAAAAATTGAAATTTTGTAAAACCTTTGAGAAGGTATTTCCTCTCTGCTTTTAAATTCAAATCCATTGGGGTCAATTGAAGTGGACATTAATGTGCATATGCTGCAGCCCACAAAAGCAGTGTTATTCTTATTGAAACTCATGTTCTTGTAAGTATGAAATTCTGCTCTATTATGAGATTTATTATGAGATTTACCCTTAGGGGGAAACCTATTCTAGAGTACAGATTCTGAAAGGAAAGCTGGCTACTTTACAACAAAGATGAAACAATTTTAACAAAACAAGTGAGCTGATAAAAAAAAATAACACATCATTTATTACATAACTATGATTTATTCTTGATATTTAAACAAATCTATAACAATAAAGGAGTGAGGTGATCATATTTAAAAAGAACGTAAATATCTATATACAGTCTGTAATACACTGCTAGTACTCCCAAACAATGTGGCTTGTCAAAATCATAAGATCCGCACTACTGGAATAGTTTTAGCCTTTCTTATTGCAAATGACCCAAAAACCTAGTAACACAACATTCATTCAAGGATCAATGTTTAATGATGTGAAGTTTTCCAAATTTACAAGAACTTGCAAAATTTTAAGAACTGTAGGTCAATTCAATTCCCTTCTCCTTATAATAGATATTTTATTGCACAGTTATTCTACTCAATTTAGATATGAATATCCTTATAAATCAGAACTTTACTTTCTACATCATTTAAAAAATTGCTGCATAAGCAAAATGTATGTCAAAAGCGAAAATATACAGTGCAATTGCCCTATCCAATAAGGACCAAACTACAGAAAAAAATATAACATGTGGAAATAGAATAAAATAATCCTGATGTGATATGGAAAACAAAGCACTGCCATGTACATTCTCCCCACTTCTTCCCAATATCTACCAAGAACTACATACATAACACAATAAACATAATTTATGTGTAACAATGGAAATGCTTAAACATCATTCTGAAAAAGTGTCAACATTCCAGGGAGATATAACTATAGCTGATTAAACATAATCAATGATATCAAACACGTAGTCACACAATGAACATTCAGAAAGAACAATTTCACACATACACACACACACTCGGCCAAATGAAGTATACATCACAGACGAAATGAAAAATACATTTAAAAATATACTTTTCCCATTTAGTTCATTGAAACTGTAGATCAGAACCCCCCCCCCCCCCCCAATACCCAAGTGTTGTTGAATTCAACAATTTTGCTTTGAATTTTTTGGTGAAGTATTTCCTTTTTTTTTTTCAAAATGAGGTGTTGGGACTGCCACCTTTTCCTGTCATTTGAAAGGTGAAAAGAGCACTATCTTCTAACAAAACAATATCATTATTTGTGGATCTGTTCATGAGTGCTCTGCCAGTTTGCTTTGTTGAAGTGATGGTTTCCTAATTGTAGCTATGGCCTCTGGGGTTGGAATGGCATCCCCTGGGGGTTCCTGTAATATCATGTTCTCCTGGGCAGCAGGTGGTAGTTTAGATCCTCTCATCTTGGCCTTCGTCATGTTGTATTCTCCTGAGTCAAAGTACTTATTCTGTAAAAAAAAAAAAATACATGTATAATCATGTCCTTGTATCAATATAAATCTTGTGTATGTATAAATTTATTACAGTATTTACATGGCTTAAGTCAAGTTAAGTGTAATTCAACATTTCTACTATAATGAAAAGTGGCAATACATGTATCACATTTTTTCTCAACAAACCTCCTGAATCTTTCAAAATATGAAGGATTAAAAATCTAACAAAGCTAGCAGAGAATGCTTAATTGAAATATTGAATTCTAACATTGAAAATGATATCAACCTCTTACACTTGATTAATATCATGCTTTGTATTGAGTTAAAATAAGGGTTTGACACTAACATTTTTAGGCTTTAGCCTGGCACTAGCGCTTCTTTACTTTTACTAGTCAGCACCCAATTTAATGAGTCAGTCCAAAAACATTTTTTAAAAACATAAGTAATCAAAGATTACGAATCTCACCTCGACGAATGTTATCAGTGTAAGTAATGCAAAGCTCACATCATATTTTCTTAATATCTAGTATTTATCCCAACAACAATATTCTTGCAAGTTGTGTTTAACCCCTTACATGGCATATACCGTAATTTCGGGATTATAGGTCGATGGGGTATATAAGTCGAAAGGCTCATTTTCAGCCTTAATTTTTGAAAAATCCTAAGATAGGACGAACTTACTATATAGGACGAGGCTTTGTTTCCCATTTTCTAAAGATTCTTACGCAGAAACAACGTATCAGAACAGGTAAACCCCTAAAATTACCGGGGTTATTCGTGACATGAACGTATCAAGAAAATAAACACGTATTTTAATGAGTATAGCATTTAAATAAAGTTTTTTTTAAAAAAATGTAGTTAAAACTTCTTTAAATTGTGTTACTTCTTATTTTTCTCCAACTTGCCTGTTCAATGCCGCCGTAGTTTCACACTGTTGTTAAATCAGATGCATAAATAAAACGTAAATACATTATTACTTTACAGTTATAGTTCGGGAAATACTCGAGACCAAAGAATAGTAATTCCGATTTCAGAACTACGAAAGCCAGATAGGCTCATTTCTGAGAAGATAAAAAAAAATTAACTCGTTATAATGAGTTAATTATCTCGTTATAACGAGTTAGTATCTCGTTATAACAAGTTAATTATCTCGTTATAACGAGTTAGTTATCTCGTTATAACGAGTTAGTTATCTCGTTATAACGAGTTAGTTATCTCGTTATAACGAGTTAATTATCTCGTTATAACGACTTAGTTATCTCGTTATAACGAGTTAATTATCTCGTTATAACGAGAAAATTAACTCGTTATAACGAGAAAATTTTCTCGTTATAACGAGTTAATTTTTCTCGTTATAACGAGTTAAAAACTCTAAAGTTGATATATGTAAGTAATAAGAAGTATTGCATATAAAATCGAGTCGATCAACTTTGTTTAAAGCGTGTATGATAAATATTTCATTGAAAAAAAGCAAACTAGTTTTGTTTTTGTTTTTTTCGAGGGGTTGTGTCTGTGATTGTAGTTCGTTTAATTATAAACGATGCAGTTTATTTGTATTGTTTTACTCAAAAAAAAAAAACAAAGACAAATACGTGTATACGGAACCTTATGACTGCCTCGTGATTTTGTGTTATGAGTGGACAGTAGCCCCCGAATTTTACGCGTGCCCAAGACCTAATTGCTGATGTCTCCATACCCCCCTTTTTCAAAACATTTCTGACTCTAAAAATAATATATATCACACTGTAAGTGTATATAAGATATGTTGCGTAACTAACGCCTGCCTTAGCTTGCCATTATAATGCATTAATTAAGAAATTAGACATTGATTATGGAAGCTATAAGGTCATCCAAAAGTTAAACATATATAAAAAAAATAGTGTGATTTATCGGAGAACGTTGTTATACTTAAATTGCAAAACTTTGAAGCAAGTACATTTGGCCATATATTTTTAATAGTGTGTACTTAGAGACGTTCACGTATAAATGTGTAAATGTGTTCGATTAAAAGATTGCTAATTTTATCAAATTGTGAATATTGACGGCAAGATACTTGTAGTTCGAACAGGATTAATATTATTAAAACCATATTGCAAATTATATTTGCATCTCTTTATCAATTTTAAAGTTAAGTACGACTGATAATTATCAACTAAACTTCAATGGCATTAAAACTACAGCCATTTTAATTCCTATATTGCTATTGATTTGGAAATAAAAGGGCAACTTATTATTTCGTTATAACGAGATAATTAACTCGTTATAACGAGAAAACTAATTCGTTATAACGAGATAACTAACTCGTTATAACGAGAAAACTAATTCGTTATAACGAGATAACTAACTCGTTAAAACGAGATAATTAACTAGTTATAACGAGATAACTAAGTCGTTATAACGAGATCATTAATTCATTATAACGAGATCATTAATTCGTTATAACGAGATAACTAACTCGTTATAACGAGATCATTAACTCGTTATGACGAGATAATTAATTCGTTATAACGAGATACTAACTCGTTATAACGAGATAAGTAATTCTTAATAACGAGATAAAACTAAGTCATTATAACGACATAATTAACTCGTTATAACGAGATAATTAACTCGTTATAACGAGATACTAAGTCATTATAACAAGATACTAAGTCGTTATAACGAGATACTAAGTCGTTATAACGAGATAACTAAGTCATTATAACGAGATAATTAACTCGTTATAACGAGTTAAATATTTTTTTATCTTTTCAGAAATGAGCCTATCCGGCTTTCGTACAGAACAACTTGGACACATTCCTAATAAATTTTATTTAGACATTATTTACCGGTGGACGACAATTACTTCGATGTCCGCCATTTTTATTTTTCTTCTCCAGGGATTTGCTAAAACACGCAAATGACCATTGAATGTATATATCAAGCAACAGTAAAGAATTGAAATCATATTAACACTCTATAGTTTAATTTATAAATTTAATTGAGAGTACATTCACAATTTGACTGTCAACATGAATTTCACGGCTTTGTTTGTTCAATGATGTGGAACACTAATACCCTATAATGGCACGTGGGTTTCTTAATCATGCCCCGCAGGCATTTAAACTATACACAGGTGTTATAACACCTTTGCGTACACAGTGTAAATCCCTTTATCTGTCAGTTAAAAATTCTGTTAGAAGCCAATCTTTGTATCGGTATATTCAAGATAAGTTCGTTTGACCGGTATTACAATTAATTAAAATTAAAAAAAACACAGTAATGACTAGCGTCTTTTTTTTTTGGTAATTAAATTTAGGAATTGAATGGCAACAAATTATTTCACTCACTTTACATTTAAATAAACATAAGACAATAAAAAATATTTAATATACTATTTCAATTTATTGCTACTAATAAATAGTAAAAACACTACAGTTGTGATCGTGAAAAATTTCCGTATTTTAAATTTTGATACGGTTGCGGTTTTACTTTTAGTACACGATCGCGACTTCCTAACTTCACAAAAGGACACCGCATGATGTTAATGGATTATACGTTGAGGAATTATTTAATAGATGAAGCAATGTTGTTTTCCTTTGTCATCAACGGATAATTAATGGAATTTATTTTGTGAAAAAGCTATAGAATAAATATTTTATTGTTTACCGGGGCATTAATTTTTTTGTGAAAAATAATCAAAAAAGTTACGAAAGTGGCACAAATTTGCTTTGAAATTGACGTAAATTTTACTGATTAGGGGGCATTTTTCATAAACTTGAGCCTTAAATAGGTCGAATTCTGTATATTGGGCGACCCCAGCGGTTCTGAGAAAAAAAGTATCGACCTATATTCCGTAAATTACGGTACACATTTCTATGCATGTAGCATGAAAAACATGTATAGTGTAAACAAATATTCATAAATTTGTTAATACTGCAGATATCAAGGACTTCAAGTTCATTGGGATTAATCTGTTCCCAAAACTTTAACCTGGTCTCTTGTATGGAAAATATAGGTCAGATTCAGCATCCAAAGCAAGTCTGATAGTGTCCATCCCTAGATGCATCATCCATGCAAGTTTGGTTCAGGTAGGTCTTAAAGCTACTTGGGAATGAAAATGTAGGTCAGATCCAGCATCCGAAGCAAGTCTTGTAGTGTCCATCCCTAGATGCATCATCCATGCAAGTTTAGTTCGGGTATGTCTTATAGTTACTTGGGAATGAATATGTAGGTCAGATCCAGCATCCGAAGCAAGTCTTGTAGTGTCCATCCCTAGATGCATCATCCATGCAAGTTTGGTCTGGGTAGGGCTTATAGTTCCTTGGGAATGGACCTGCTCCAAAAACTTTAACCTGGTCACTCATCTGGAAAATGTAGGTCAGTTCCAGCATCCGAAGCAAGTCTGGTAGTGTCCATCCCTAGATGCATCATCCATGCAAGTTTGATCCGGGTAGAGCTTATAGTTACCTGGGAATGGACCTGCTCCAAAAACTTTAACCTGGTCACTCATCTGGAAAATGTAAGTCAGATCCAGCATCCAAAGCAAGTCTGGTAGTGTCCATCCCCAGATGCATCATCCATGCAAGATTGGTCAGGGTAGGGCTTATAGTTCTTGGGAATGGACCTGCTCCAAAAACTTTAACCTGGTCACTCATCTGGAAAATGTAGGTCAGTTCCAGCATCCGAAGCAAGTCTGGTAGTGTCCATCCCTAGATGCATCATCCTGCAAGTTTGATCCGGGTAGAGCTTATAGTTACCTGGGAATGGACCTGCTCCAAAAACTTTAACCTGGTAACTCATCTTGGGAATGGACCTGCTCCAAAAACTTTAACCTGGTCACTCATCTGGAAAATGTAAGTCAGATCCAGCATCCAAAGCAAGTCTGGTAGTGTCCATCCCTAGATGCTTTATCCATGCAAGTTTGATCCGGGTAGAGCTTATAGTTACCTGGGAATGGACCTGCTCCAAAAACTTTAACCTGGTAACTCATCTTGGGAATGGACCTGCTCCAAAAACTTTAACCTGGTCACTCATCTGGAAAATGTAAGTCAGATCCAGCATCTGAAGCAAGTATGGTAGTGTCCATCCCTAGATGCATCATCCATGCAAGTTTGATCTGGGTAAAGCTTATAGTTACTTGGGAATGGACGTGCTCCAAAAACTTTAACCTGGTCACTCATCCAGACAAGAGGCCCACGGGCCTTATAGGTCACCTAAGTATTGTGCAACAACTTTCAAACAATTAAATTTGGTTCGTATTTTAAACCAGAGGCCATGAAATTCGCAATTCACAATTTTGAAAGAGGCACCATTGCTTATCATAATTGTAGACTTAGCATGCTTACTCTATTTACTTACCGTAATTTTCGGGTTATAGGTCGATACTTTTTTTCTCAGAACCGCTGGGGTCGCCCAATATACGAATTCGACCTTTCTAAGGCTCAAGTTTACGAAAAATGCCCCAAAATCAATAAAAAGTTACGTAAATTTCAGAGCAAATCTGTGCCACTTTTATAACTTTTTTCATTATTTTACGCAGAAAAATTAATGCCTAGGTAAACAATAAAATATTTATTCTATAGCTTTCTTACAAAATAAATTCCATTAAATTTCCGTTGATGACAAAGGAAAAAACTGTGCTTCATCAAGTTAATAATTCCTCAACGTGTTATCCATTGGCCATCATGCGGTAGCCATCTTGTGAAGTTAGGAAGTCGCTATCGTTTACTAAAAGTAAAACCGCAATCGTATCAAAATTTAAAATACGGAAAATTTTTCAAAATCACAAATGTAGTGTTTTACCATTAATTAATAGATTGATAAATTGAAATAGTATTAATTTTTTTTTATTGTAAAAGTCTCATATTTATTTTAATGTAAAATGAGTGAAATAAATTGTTGCCAGTCAATTCCTAAAAATCGTTTTGAAAGATAGTTTGAAGTTTTACAAGCAATTATGGAAATATACATGCGGATGATAAAAAATTAATTTTATTGATATGGAGTTTTACAAGCAAAGAATTAGTAATAAATGCAGGTTACAGAAATATGATTTAAGCAAGAAATATAATTTTAACTGATATTATAAGGTTTAATAAAAGCTTCTCCGTACACAAGAAGTACACTTAATTACCGCTATACAAAGATTGGCTTCTAACGAATTTTAGTTGTCTGACAGATAAAAGGATTTACACTGTGTACACGCAAAGGTTTCAACACCTGTGTTGGTTTAATACCCGCAGGGCATGATTAGCAAATCCACGTGCCGTTATAGGGTATTAGTGTTACGCATCATTGAACAAACAAAGCCATGAAATTCATACTGACTGTCAAATTGTGGATGTACCGGTACTCTCAATTAAATTTATAAATTAAACTTACAGCGTGGTAATATTATTTCAATTCTTTACTGTTGCTTTATATATACATTCAATGGTCGTTTGCGGGTTTTAGCAAATCCCTGAAGAACAAAAATGAAAATAGCGGACATCGAAGCAATTGTCGTCCACCGGTAAATAACTAACTGAATAAACTATATTAGGAATGTGTCCAAGTTGTTCTGAAATCACAATTATTATTCTTTGATCTCGGGTATTTCCCGAATTATAGCTTAAAATAAGAAACGTATTTACATGTTATTTTTGCCTCTGGTTTAACAAAGTATGAAACTACAGAGGCATTGAACAGGAAAGTTGGAGAAAAAAAAGTAGTAACACAATTCAAAGAAGTTTTAACTACATTTTTTTTAAAAACTTTATTTAAATGCTGTACTCATTAAAATACCTGTTTGTTTTCTTGATACGTTCATGTCACGGAATTGACCGGTAATAATAGAGATTTACCTGTTCTGATACGTTGTATCTGCGTAAGAATCTTTAGAAAACGGGAAACAAAGCCTCGTCCTATATAGTAAGTTCGTCCTTTCTTAGGATTTTTCAAAAATTAAGGCTGAAAATGAGCCTTTCGACCTATATACCCCATCGACCTATAACCCGAAAATTACGGTAATACCCAGAGGTAGATCAGAGTAACATTAAGAGAAAATGCACTTCCACTTTATAACCAGTTGTGCACCTCATCCCAAAGGAACCACTGATCCTGGGGCCACATATTTCAAAATTTTGCAAATTTTATCATAAAATAGTTGATTAATACCAAAGAGCAGATTTCAAAGCATTAATTTATTTTCAGACTATGTACCCCCTCCCCCTCACCCCCATCCCAGGGAGGATGGGGGGGGGAATAAAAAATATGCATTTTGCTAGATGCACCTTTCTTCATCATAAATATATATACTTGGATCACAGGGGCCTGTAACATACTGTATTTGATTTTATGTAATCACTATATGTATACAAAAAGAGAAAGGGAAACAATGTCAGCCCGAATTTACACGGGGTCGATCTCGGAAATATTTCGTATTTCATAGAAAAAATAATGCAGCGAATTAAATTTTACCTAGAATCATACTACAATAAATATTATTTAATAAAACAGAAACCTCATTTATTTATATAGCGTTTAAGTTGGGTAATACTAACTAGATATCCAGTTGTGCGAGTCGATGTACTTTAAGTCGTCCACTAAAACGTGGTAAAATTCGCACATTTTCTCCAGTTTTTAAGTCTTTCCGGAGATGGAAAACACATGAAAATCATCTTTTTCTTTTGTTAATTGCAATTAAAACGTACAACCTCTCCGATTTGAATAAATACAATGGCTTTTTTCGTTCAAGACAAGGCCCGAGCCTAGAACAGACGACATTTTGGAAAAACCCATGATAGGTAAAAAGCGGAGAGTGATTGGTCAGATCTGTTCTAGAAAAGCACTATTGACCAATCACATCTCGCGTTAAATCTTGGATGCAATGTTTAGCGAATTTAGTGGACGACTTAAACTACATCACTTGCATGACAGGATATTGGATTTGCAAAACATGACTTACACGATTCTTAAATGACCGCGATGGTATTTTTATTAAAGAGTGATTATTGCTGAATGATCCCAGGCGTTATTTCACTAAATCCAAGGTATTTTATTGAAAACACGAATCATTTCCGAGATCGACCCCATGTAAATTCGGGCTGACGTTGTTTCCCTTTCTCTTTTTGTATACATATAGTGATAACGTAAAATCAAATACAGTATGTTACAGGCCCCTGTGACTTGGATCACTGGCAAAAAAACCCAGGACCAAAGGAAAGATTTTCAAAGAATTAATGTATTTTCACTACATAATCAATAGAGCCCCACCCTAACACCAGAACCCCTGACCCTGGGGCCATAAAATTCACAATTTTGGAAGAGGCACTCTTGCTTATGATAACTATGTACTAAGTTTATTTAATACTCAGGAGCAGAGAAGAAGATTTTAAAAGAATTAATGCATTTTCACTATATGATCAATACAGCCCTGCCCTAACACCAGAACCCCTGACACTGGGGTCATAAAATTCACAATTTTGGAAGAGGCACTCTTGATCACATAACTATTTACTTACATAGTTTATCTAATACCCAGAAGCAGAGAAGAAGATTTTCAAAGAATTAATGCATTTTCACTATATGGTCAATAGAGCCCCGCCCTAACACCAGAACCCCTGACGCTGGGGCCATAAAGATCAAAATTTTGAAAGAGGCACTCTTGATCAACATAACTATGTGCTTGGTTAGTTTATTTAATACCCAAGAGCAGAGAAGAAGATTTTCAAAGAATTAATGCATTTTCACCATATAATCAAAAGGGTCCCACCCTAACACCAGAACCCATGACCCTGGGGCCACAAAATTCACAATTTTTGAAGAGGCACTCTTGCTCATCATAACTATGTACTTAGTTAGTTTATTTAATACCCTGAAGTAGAGAAGAAGATTTTCAAAGAATAAATGCATTTTCACTATATAACCAATAGAGCCCCGCCCTAACACCAGAACCCCTGACCCTGGGGCCATAAAATTCACAATTTTAGAAGAGGCACTCTTGCTCATCATAACCCATAGATGCTTTGTGCCAAAATTGGTTGAAATTGGTGCAGCGGTTTCAGAGAAGAAGCTGAAAATGTTCAAACGTTAACACACGACGCATGACACACAACACACGATGACGGACGAAAACGGATAGCAATAGGTCACCTGAGTAACTCAGGTGACCTAAAAATGTAGGTCAGATCCAGCATCCGAAGCAAGTCTGGTAGTGTACATCCCTAGATGCATCATCCATACAAGTTTGGTTCAGGTAGGGCTTATAGTTACTTAGGAATGGACTTACTCCTAAAACTTTAACCTGGGACGCCCACGCCAACGCCAGGGGTATAGCATAAGCTCATCTCGACTTCGTCGAGGTGAGCTAAAAATCAATGTTTGGAAACGATAAATTAAAAAATAAATTATTACAATGTACAAGGGCCGTTCAAAAATTACGCTGACTGTGCTATTATTTACTCTTATAGACGTCATATAGTTATGAAATTTCACAGAAATATGTATCTTAAAGATTCCAATAAATTTTGGGCAAAATTTTTGTATTTTAGAAAAATTCTACTAAAATTATCGGTAAGTTGATATCACGGATGGAGAGGTACGGAGCACGACAAAAAATTTGAAGCAAAAGCATGCGGAATTCAAAATTTTACTCATTAATTTTCTATAATTCGCGATATTTTTCGTCAATTTTCTCAAATGTATCTTTGAATTGCTCTGTTATCACGTATCTAGATTTCTGTCATGATATTTGAAGTCCTAACAGAAATATAGTGATTTTTCTCTGATGCGATTCCCGTGAAAACGACTGTGAAAATGACGTCTCCGGAATTGACGGTGCACCACACTTTTGTTAAATTATGTGTAATGCTCGAGATATCGCCAACATAGATCCAAAATATACATAATAAAACATGTAGTAAACTAGGGTATTCATGACATTCATCACAAATAGCTTATTGAAATTTTAGACCGTTAGACCTCTGTAAAAAGGCTATACGGGAGGACGGGAAGAAGATTATCGACGAAAACTTTATCCGGACTGTAAAGAACGTGATTGAGAGTGACCAATGTCACACTATATCTCATAAATACCTGCAATTTTTGGTTTTAAAACAAAAAAAGAATATTTTTTACTTGTTTAATAGATTTTAAGCTTGACAAGAAATGGTGTTTGGATGTTGATTAGATAAGGTAACTCAAACTGTACAGGTACTCTTGGGAAAATGTTGAGAAAATGAAAGCTCAATCACATATTTTTTATAATGCCCGTGACGTCGAAGATTTTGCTGCTCATTGACTTAATGATATGTCCTGAAAAATCACTCAAAATTGATACCAATTCACAACATTTTGATATGAAATTTTGAAGACCATATAAGTAAAGTTTCTTTTACATTATGTGTGACATTTTGCCCGATTATGTCGTCAAATATTTTTTCTGTGCAACAAGTCCGCGTAATTTTTGAACGGCCCTCGTACTTTTAAACTTTTTGGAAAGAAACAAAGCATTTATGGGAAGTGATTTATCTGCATATTCCTTGAAAACTTGTGATCAGGAAGAACGATTGTATTCCCTATCTTGCTTTTTTTTTCTTTAGGCCTATACAGTATACATTACTTCCAAATTGTCCGACATCTTTCTGTGTTATACTAAATCTTGTTTGATTTCATATCAATCAGTCCTAAAATTAAGCGCTGAATTGACTCAGAATTATCTAACTACCCACCAAGAAGCTAGAAAGATAAATTACATGCATAAAATTGTCAAGAATCGAACATAGGTAATTTATTCATTTTGTTTTTCAGAAATTTTTATTGGTCTGTTTTACATGGAATTATATTTGCAAGGGTGATGCGCCCTTCTGGTTGCACAACCCGTAATTTTAGATCTTAACCCTTTGCGTGCGGGAACCCAATATATTGGGTCTGACGTCACAAACGCTTGCGTGCGGGAACCCAATATGTTGGGTCTGAGTCTGGAATTAGCGCTTCGTCACATAAAACGTCATATAAAACGTATAAATGAGCGGTGAATTATTCAGAATCTATCAAAATGTATTATACAACTACAACACATTGAAAACTAGGTAATTAAGATGTGAAAATATGCCAATTATTTGTGAAATTGTGATTTAAAGTGAAGTTGTTTGGAGTTTGTTACGATGAAAGTCAGTCCGCTATTTTTGGAAACAGGGAAAAAACGCGCATGTAATAAATATCTACTAACTTGCTCTGATATATAGGAGAATAAAGAAATAAAACCAAAAAATAGTTAAATATCAATAATTCTAATAAATTTGAGTTAGTAGACTTAAAATTACTTAAAAATTTTCGATAATTTAGCAGAAAAACTCTGGTTAACTTGACTTGACCTTAACCTTGCAAAGTTCTTCCTGTTAAAACGAAAGTAGGATGCACATGCTACATGTACTGAACTTCAGTCTGAAGCATATCGAGAGCTTATATGGTCGGCAAAGGTTTATATTTTGGACATACGGTGGTTATTATTTGTTTATTTGGTGTTTTGTAAGTAGACATACATTACATCGTCTAAATGAAAACAATAATGCGCGAGATTGAACCTGGCAAGTCACAGACGTTTTTCTTTTCCTCAGTGGCTGTGCAAGTTGTTTACATACGACACGTAAATCAAGCTTTGCTTTGAAATAAAGGTTTGAAAAAATAATTTGAAGCATCTTGTTAATTAAAAGTATTTGTTTTTTTAACAATAAATAAACAAATAAATAAGTAAACAATTTTTTTTAATCTAAAGACCCATTTCAAAAATGTTGAAAGATAAAAAAGTTTCCACCTAATAAAAGTAATAAATGTGGAGGACCTGGGACATTGTAGAAAATTTTCCAATCAGTTATTGCATTAATAAGTGAGTGCAAAAGAGATATATAGAGAATATATATATCCATCAACATATTTTTGTGATCAAGCAAAATTAATTCATGATACATGCAGGTATTCGAAATATACACAAAATGAATTTTATAATTGACAATCATTGAGTCAATTAAGTGGCACTAATTACACCTAAAAATTCTGTTTTAAAGCTGCTTGATGTTCCATCTATTTGGGAAAACTTTCAAATATTTTTTTTATAACAGTATATGGTATATTGTAAAATTTTTAGCACAATTAAAAATAAACTTGATTTTTTTCTATATAGTGTCTTCAAATGTAAGCTAGTTATCAGAAAAGATGCATTGATGCATTTGATCATGTGCATATACATGAAAATGGTAAAAAGTGATGAAAAAGTTTTGAAGTGCTGATATTCCCTGAAATGACTGTCATTTGTGTAAACTGTGGTATTTGTTTTATTTCAGTAAGTAATAAAATACCATTTTTTTTTCCTTGATGAGGATTATATAGACTCTCAATAATTTCAAAACCAAAATATGTTCCCTGATCTTTGGTATCTTAGAGTTAGATTTCTTCAAGGCATTAAATATTTACATACCGTACTCTAGTTTGCATGGGACCTTATTAGTAAGTGAAAATAATTGAAACTATATGGATCAGAATTTTTTTTTAAACCAAGTTCAAGAACATGTATCAGGGAGACATTTTCTTTTTCTTTAAAATAGACTTTTGCCAGAATAAAGCATGTGGATTAAATTGCAAACTTCCTCCACTTTTTATTTTTATTTTATTAAACACCAAAAACAGCGAGACTGCCCCAACCTATACATGCACACACAAAATTATAAAATTCACTGGTTAAATAAATGATATCTCTACAGTTTAAAATTAAGATGAATTGTCATTTTTGTAGGCATAAGAAGGAGATCAGAGTCTTTAGAATGAGTAATTTGTAAATAGTATGGATTTGCATGTACATCTGTTCAATAAATTACAATAAAGACTGGGTAATACATGTAGGAATTGTACTTCTCAAACTCAAAAGTATATACTGTACATGTTTTTACCTATTAATATGTAATATATCCTCTAGTTTACAAATTTATATGGCCCAAGAAGCTTTTACATTCCATCCCTTCTAGATATGTAACAGTAAGATAGGTACATTTGATGTAAGAGATAATCATATATGCCTGAATGAATACAGAAAAAAAGCTAAGATTTACTTTTTTCAAAAATGCAAATTCCTGTACAATTACTTATCAACAAAGATTACATTTTGGTCCCCAAAGATATGTTAATTTTTAAAAATGAAAATATTAATAGTTACTTAGAATACAAAGAAATCCCATAGTGGAAATAAAATATACATTTCATTACTGTGTACAGGTTTTTTTTTGCCCCATGTTATTTTCGCCCTTTTGAACTTGTGAACAATTTTGCCCTGTTTTAATTTCACCCAGTCATAGTTCTGTTTAAGAAATTATGAGGTGTAATTTGAATTCGCCCCATTTTAAATTCGACCAATCAAGGAGAGGGTGAAAGGGGCAAAAATAAAACGGGGGCAAAAATTTCCCAGTATACAGTATTAGGAATAATATTTTATGTTGAAGTAAAAACTCAGGCACATTTAAAACTTGTGTAATAGGAAAGGAGAAAATGTATGGTAACTATGGTTGGACCAAGAATTGAACTCAGGAACCCTGCTTCACTAGTCAGGTGCTCTACCCAGGTTGATACCCATAGCACAACCATTACATATCCCTCCTTGAAGTTATCTTTATTCTTGCAGACACAACCCAAGTTCTTATTAGCCCCTGACAGGACTTTCACTTGCAAATCCAGAGGGTTCAATAGCATCATATATGTAACAATTAAGGAAGGAGAAAATGCACGGCTGGACCGTGAATCTAAGAAGGGGCCCCTGCATCACCGGTCAGATGCTCTACTGACTGAGCTTACTTGGCCTATATCCATGACCCATACCATTGGACTTGTATATAACTTAAAAGTATTTCATAATTATATATTGATTGATATTATGGTACATATCTGTCAATTATCATTAACTAAAATCAATTGAAAAAAATCAAAACTGTTATTCACCAGTGACCACATTGAACGAAGTCATTTTTGAAAACATTATAAATGACTGTTAAAGGTGCTTAAATTTCTAAAATTTAAAATACTAGTTTTCCTGCTGGCAATTATTGTTGCCAGCCAGGAATAAAACTTTTAAAATAAATGCCACATTTCTTACAGAGTGAGAAGTACTGTGGGAGGAAAGTTGATGAATATGTAAACTTAACAAATAACATGGAGAAATGCATTTTCTTCAATAAAAGCGAAATAAAAAAAAAGATTTGAGAATTACTAAGAGTATATTTAGGGCTGTTAGATACCAGTCATTAGAAAATAAGACCTCTATAACTTAGTGTAAAAGTTATTATTATTTTTTTTAATTAATTTAACATAATGACTGCTTTAATTTGAAAATGGATAGTAGTAACAGCAATTAGTTCATTGTTGTGCCAATTTGCTCCAAGATTTCCCAACCTCAAAAACTGCATATTCTTTGAGGATCATACTTTCTTATATGATTGCCAATATTTCTTAAAATAATTACTGGTTTTATATTTACAGGCTAATTGAATCTTCAATTTATGCTCTTTTTAGTTAAAATCTGAAAAAAAAATCCATTAACTTAAATCAAAATTCACTTAAACCTACATGAATATATCCCTTACTTAGATAAGTATACAATGACTTTTCACAACATAACGGTTATATATAACATTGACTTTATCAATGAGTTATTGTTTAAATTAATTTTTTTTTTACATAATATTAAACTAATTAGAACTTTTAAAGCAATTGATTTATTTTTTTTCATCAAAGTGCAATATTTTCTCTGAAAAATATAGTTAAAGTGCTAAAAAGTCATTTTAAAATATATTTTTTGAAAATTTGGTTTCCATGGCAACATAAAATATTAGATTTTTAAAAAAAAATATTATAGATTAACAAAACACAACATTTGCTATATATTTGCCAAATTTCAAGCAAATTGGTTGTCAATAATTTTAGATATTTGCATTTTAGTACACCATTGTGATAATTTTGTTGATATTACAAAACAACTCAGTCCTGAGGTTACTGTGCACGTAAAACAAGTCAGCACACAAAGGGTTAAAAGACTGGAAACAGAAAGAATATGGTTGCAGGGAATTTATTTAAAAAAATTTCAGACGAAAATACAAGCGGATGTGACCGAGCAGACTGACTTTGAAAAATCCATGATGGCGTCGATGGATACCTTTGTTTATTATTAGGTAAGGGTATAATTTTTTATTAAAAGAAAATTAAGTAACGTCAGGTGCCTGTGGTCTGTTTAGACTAATTAGCCACAGATTTTATTACTACGAATGAAAATGTGTTGGTCTGAGACTAACATACTAATGGCAATGTCAAACCCTGAATATCATTTGACATGGATTACAACACATGTATAACAAAATATCAATTTTATTGTCCTGTACCCCAGCCCCACTTGATACGGCACCTTAATTTAACCACTATTGACCTATACTCAATTCTATACATCATATGCATGTATAATGTTCTGAACATGCAATATTTACAAAAGTTCATAAATCATTCTGTTTTTCTTAATCCCTTCTTTATTACTAGATCCCAATGCTTACCTTTTGAAGCCTTTTTGATAATAAGGCAGACCCTCCCACACCTGGCTTCATATTTGGATACTTTTTCCTTAATTTATCTTCTTCTTGTTTCATTTTTTCCTGAAAGACGAAAGGTACCACATTTTCATTAGTTCAGATATTATACAATTATATCTCAGTATAGATAGTTTGCAATCAGATATACTAATATCATTATTTGTGTGGCATTACTTCTTTGTACAATTTGAAGGCATTTTTAATGCATTTTTTTATTCTAGATGGATGAAAATGAAATTATAAGAAAAGAATTTATAACAAATCAATTTATTATTAAGTATAAACTGGGATTGGAGCATTTTAGTGTCCTATTCTTTTATAACCCTCTTTTGGCTTTCACAAACCCTAACTGAATGTAATCAAATGAATATATAGTTGTATCCACTGTAACCTTGAGTTACAGACACTTATAGGTTTGATGTTGACAGGTTTCAGAGATATGTTACCTTTACAACTGGATTAAGTACTTATAGGTAAAATCAACATTAATTCCTAATGAAAGCTTTTCAAAAATTAAACAGCCCACTATCCATCTTTTTAAAAATTTTGTAATTTTCAACATGACCATTAAATGGCAAATGCTCATTCAATTGGCAGATATAAACAGTAACTAAAGAGAGAAAGATAAGACTAAAACATAGTTGAAACAGATGTTTTTTTCCTGGGTGAAAATTGCAATGAAAAAAAACAACTCGCAAATTTTTGTGAGTTACAAATATTTTAACTCGCAATTTGGATATTTAACTCATATTTTGCGAGTTGTATATTCAATTCAATTATAGTGAATTTCGAACCCTGTCCTTGGCATATCTTTTTCAGAAATTTAAATGAAAACATAATTAATGAATTCAATCTTAATATTATGTTAGACAGCTGCTGTGTGTCTGTAGCTCGTTGGTAAAAAAAAAAAAGAAAAAAAAGCATGGACGACCAGAGAGCCACCCCACATAAAAAATCTGTTTATTTATTGCACATAAAAAGCTGTGCTCGATTCTGGATTGATTTCTCCAAATTCTTCAGCTAATTTAAGATAGTAGATACACAGCTTTAACTGTTACTGTTATAGAACTTTGAAGACTTGAGAAACCCTCTCAAGATCCGAATTTACTTGCATAAATATATTAAGGTTCTTTCATGGTCGTGATTTTGACTATAATGATGTTAACCGCCTTAAATCACTAAATTTTGAAAGTGACAAAGTAGAGATTCTAAGACTCATTGGCATGGCGCAATCACGTAAACATTACTAACGGAAGCTGATAGCTCGGGGGTAGCTGGTTTGATAAAAACATCATCTCCAGTGGATTTGTCTTTGTTTTCCTCTTTCGTCTCTTCAGGTTTTTCTTGAGAACTCATTTTGTTCGTTTTTAACTGCGCCGAAATAATCAAAATATGGCGATGAACATTTACTCTCGATATTATCCAATGAAATCTGTTGTTACAAAAGTCAATGTACAGTTAATAGCTAATGCGTACAAGGATGTGTGTAAGCACCTATCAATTTTACTGACATTTTCGGTAAATAAAAAAATACGTCATACCTTTAATAATTTTACCGAAATTTTCAGTAAATAAAAAAAATACGTCCTACCTTTGTTATTATTTACGAAAGCCTATTAGGATCAATCTAGAGAGAAAAAAAAATTAAAAAGGCGTAATAACGCGAAAAACCATTCCAAAAGGCGTTATAATGCCTTTAAAAGGCGTTATTACGCCTTTCCAAAAGGCGTTATTACACCTTTCTAAAAGGCGTTATTACGCCTTTCTAAAAGGTCTTATTACGCCTTTCTTAAAAGCGTTATTACGCCTTTCTAAAAGGCGTTATTATGCCTTTCCAAAATAGTTATCATGCTTTTGGAATAACCATTATTTTGCATTTAACAGGCCCGTGCTTTTAATAGCCCCCCCCCCCCACACACACACACACCCTCCACTGGCCAAATTCGTGGGGGGGGGGATTTTATTTAAATGCAATAATTTGTCACAGTTTTACATACTGCAACAACATGTTAAGGAAACAAGAAACCAATAGTTAATTATAATATTTAAACTGTAGCAAGACTTTTCCTCAAAAGTGTGTATGTTTGGAGGGGGGTTACCCCATTCGCACTCGTATTACTGGCCTACATGAAAAGGAATAGGAAAAGGCGTTATCTTATGTTAATAAATATAGAAAGATTTAATTAAAACCATCTTTATTTATGCAATTCTCTATATTCCTGCACATCTCACTGACAACTGTTTGCATTCGTATTAAGAGAAGGCAACACTCTACTTGTGAAGATCTAGAATATAGGCAGATCTATCTTACAGCTTTGCTTGCCATGTACAGTGTATTAAAATTTATGTCATTTGAAAATATTTTTCTCTCTTCTAGGAAAAAAGCAGGCAACTATTTGCATGGGTATAATGAGCAAATGAAATCAATGACCCTTGGTAGAGGTGTGCCTGGTATGAAAGAAGGACTAATAGTTGGTTCAACATTGAAAATATATGACGCATTTAAAAATCTTTTGTAACGTGCAAGGGAGGTCACTGCCTGTGAACCCCCGCAGGCTCGTACCCGTGATAAAAACGGATAGCCTTGAGATGCTGCAAATATATGCGCAGTCTTAATCACTTGGTACTGCGTTATATAAAGTCTTTACTGGTAGCGAACAAGTGACACTGGCAGGGAAGTCCACACACCAGCGCACTTCCACAAGAGACAAGCAGGGATGACCGCACACTTGCCCTTGCGCAGTGACAAGCAGGGATGACCACACACTTGACACTAATACGGTTCTAGCCTAGAGACACTGGCAGGGATTTCCGCACACCAATGCTCTACCACAAGATGCAGGCAGGGATGTCCACACACCTGATCTTGCGCAGCAACAAGCAGGGATGTCCGCACACTTGCTACTTTAAGATGCGATCACAGAGCAGGGATGACCACACACTCTGTCAAGTAATAAGCAGGGATGACCACGCACTTACTACTTAAAACAGTACAATAAAAGCACGGAAGTCCACACACTTATATGTACACGCACATGTTTGTCAAGATTTACCTCTAGAACCGACCTCGCAATCCTCGCCAGTAAACCTTTAGTATCCCAACTAAAGAAACATACAAAAATTATTATTGATTACTTTAATTCAAATTTAACACTAATTAAGTATTTATTTTCGATGTATATAATTAGCAATTAACAATAACAAGGGCGATAACTTTCGCTATAATGAAATATAGAAAAACAGCTTTCTGCTTCACTTTTTTCCTGGAAATTTAATTGCTGTCTGTTTAGATTATTTTTTGAGAAATTAGTCCTATATCTAATTGTGAAATTCATGTCCCAAAGGTACGATTTCTGCACACACACACACACACCCCTCGGTTGGGCTAAATATGTTTAGTTATGTATTGAAAGTAAAAGGCGTAATAACGCCTTTTGGAAAGGCATAATAACGCCTTCTAGAATGGAAAGGCGTAATAACGCCTTTTCAAAAGGGTTATAATGCCTTTTCGCCTTTTAATTTTTTTCTCTCTAGTTTGGTCTTAATAGGCTTTCGTAATTATTAAAGGTATGAAGTATTTTTTTTATTTACTGAAAATTTCGGTAAAATTGATAGGTACGCAGTTCTGACTTAGATGCTTATATTTACGAAAGCCAACCCTCCTCCCTTTTTTCTTTTTTGCTCGTCAATAAATTTCTGGTTTTCTTCATTTTTTTTTTACTGGGATGGACCCCCCCCCCCCGTGGATTCTCATCTTATAATTAAAAAAAAATATTTGGTTGTCCTCTCCCGATCGGTAAATAGTATTTATGTTCAAATTAAAATTTTCAACGATTTTGAACTTGTCGATCTGATATTTAAATCCGGTAAATAAATCGGTTATTATTTCAAATTTCTGGTATATCAATGAAACAAAACAAATAGAAATATCTGTTTAATTTTAGTCTAGCTGAACTTCTAGAAATTTTAAAATACGACATATATTTGACTTTTTAAAAAATGGCCCGATTCCAAACTTTCAAATCAACATCAATTGCCATGCATTGTAAGACAACAACTGTACAGAATTTGTCAATCTTAGTTGTATACATGCACTTGTATTTCATATATATATTTGAAAGCACAATTTAAAAAGGATCCTTCTATCATTATATATTGAAATTATCTATTTGCAAATCTACAATTTAAAGTATAGACAGAACAGCTGGGCATTTATTCCTATAATTTATAATTACCTGTTCTCTTTAGAGAAGTGGACAGGCTAGCTTTCACCTACATCCCGTTGGCGAAAGCCTGTCCAATTCTCTAAAGAGAATAATTTAGAACCATTTGTATATACTAGATGAAACCTCGCAAGCGCTTGGAATAGAATAATTTACATGTACTGATACATGCATGAAAATTGATTTTGGCGGGAGAGGTAAATCTTCACCAGGCACGTAGCATCGTTTTTGAAAGTGGGGGACCAGCCATCGTCTCAAGCCACGGTCCGGAATCCGCATATAGCTCTCTCCTACCAGAATGGGAGAGGATCGTACATTTTGGCCGTGGTTTGCGACGATGCGAAATCCTATTTCTTGGAGGGAGGGGGGTGTTAGGAGCCAACTTTTTTCAATGCCAACTTCTTTCAGTACCAATTTTTTTTACCTACAATACTACATTTTACTTATACCCAAAGACATATATACCACAAAAAGTTGGGGGGCCAACCAGCCTTTGATTGATTGATTTGATTTGATTTGAACATATTTTATTGTAATATAATTACAAAGGGATTGAGCACAAGTACTGAATACTTATAACGCCCTCTCCCTATACATGTAAATTACACATTGATATTATCACAGTTAAACATGCTATATACAGGATTCAGAATTTGCAAAAGTAAACAAATTGATGCATTTTGCATATATGTATAAATATATAAAAGTTGAACAAATTCATATATTAATATATAGGTACAGTAATTAACAAGGAAATCTACCAGAATGCTTAATAAATGTTTGAACAAAAGAAAAGAGACGTTCATTCTCTGCAGCACTCAGTGATTCAACCCCCCATAATAAGACATGTGTATATAGTATGTGAATTTTATCAAATTGTAAAAAATTATTTAAAAATTCATTTCTGGCGTTCGCATACTTTGGACATACGAAAAAATAATGATATGTGTCCTCAACTTTACCGCATGTGCACAAGGGACTTGATATTAAATTGCATCTATAAAGGTCGTTATTTAATACACAATTATGTCGTAGTCTGGTTTGAAGAACATTAAGTCTTCTGTTACCGTAATCAAAGTAAGAAGGTGGGCAGATCTAGATTCTTTATTACTAATTTTAGATTTGAATTTTGACATTGACTGTAAATTTCGGTTTCAAGTGGAATGGAGTTCCATTCGTTAACTACAGTAGGAATAAACGTAGACTTATAAGTTTGTAATCGACACTTTGGAATATCATAATTTTGAGAATTTCTTGTCGAGTAGATAGATGTTTTACAGCGCATATTTGGAAGGATGTCCATTAAGTATTCTGGCACTAAATTATTATTATTTCTGAAAAGATGCTCTCAGTAATGTTAGCGATTTTTTGTATAACACGAAAGGATATAAATGCAATTCAC
Organism: Saccostrea cuccullata; assembly: GCF_032062105.1. Taxonomy (NCBI): domain Eukaryota; kingdom Metazoa; phylum Mollusca; class Bivalvia; order Ostreida; family Ostreidae; genus Saccostrea; species Saccostrea cuccullata. Next base: position 61,118 of record NW_026918475.1, on the reverse strand, counting down.
CTTTGTTTTTGTAGGATTTTTAGTTCATGTATTTATGTTATTAGGCCTATATACGATATTCTTTTTGTGTGTTTTGTATAGTATTCATTAAATCACTGTAAAGTGGAAATAAAGTATGAAAGAATGAATTAGAAAAACCTACAACTACTACATATATGTAATAATCTTTCTATATATAAATGTATTTACAACTTATGAGTATAGTATTCTTGGTATTATCATTAAAACATTATTATCAGGACCATTCACACAAAACCCCTTTTTTAACATCGGGATCGATGCTATATGATCCACTCCTAATTTTGTTTTAACATCGGGCTCGGCATACTTACATTTCCCATAATTCACAGCAGCCATGGCTGACGAAGAAAGTCCCAGAATAACTGTTACTGTAAAAACGCCGAAAGAAAAGCATGATGTCGAAATTAATGCCGATGCTGGTGTGCGAGAAGTAAGAATGTTATATAGATCGAGTTTTAAATACAGTTAATGGTGAATTCCTTTTTAATTCCAACTTGAAAAATGCCTTAAAAACCATATGACATCCCATAATCTTTCGTAATGTAGTACTAGTCATCAAATGTACGAAAAGAAATCCTCATAACATCAATTAAATAGCATGAAACGTTTAGTATCCCAAATTATTGCTTTTTAGAGGCGGTATTCTAACTTGCATCGACTCAAAATTTTGTACAGATGTGTTTTTTTCCTATTCTCACTCTCAGACCAATGTCACATGTAGTGATTTCATCATTGGACAATCTTGCCCGAAGTTTGACTAATTGTTACAACTTCATGCTTAAATCACTTGCCTTTGTTAACTCTTTGCTTGGGACATTCCCTTTATTCCTTACAGGGGTTCAAAATTTTTTTTGTCATGGTCAAGTCCAGGACTTAAAGAGTAAATTTTAGGCAAGTCCGAGGAAGAAATTTGAAAGTCCATATTAACCTATACATCATTAAATTTATGTTACTTATAATTTATTTTCATTTGTTGCATTGAATGAATAAAGACTATATGTATTAATATATGTTTTATTTTTCCTCCATAAACTGCCATATAGTCATACATGAGTATTTCAAAAGTACCAGACTGATAGATTATTGGTACATTAAAATAACTTTTAAAAATACTCACTACTGAATAAACCATCTGTTACAATAAATAGCAGTTAGAATTTGCTGTAAGTCAAAGCTAAAACCGAAATTTAAAAAACTCATTGCCGTTTGTCATATAGGAGGAAACATGAGGAATTGCGTAAAAGCAAGAATCTAACCGCAACGGAAAATAAAAAGACGGATTGTATTTTCGAAACGTACGTAATGTTTTATGGGTATTTTAACGACCACAAACCCACATTTTTACTTAATACATTTGAGAATTTGCTTTATATTTAGCTTTACGATCATTTTTTTAACTTAAAAAAAAAGATAAACAAAAAACATAGCCAAGTCTTTGGCTCCGGAATTTGTTAGTCCGGGACGTCGGGCTTGAGGAATTTTGAACCCCTGCCTTAATATGTTGATGATGGGGGGGGGGGGGTGGGTTACCGATGATGGGGAGATACAGATGTAGTTTCAATTTGTATCAGTCTCTCCTAACTGCAGGTTACATTTGATATGGTGAGACATAAATAGAATGTTCTATGGTTAAAATGATAAATGTCCTACGGACCTGGTTTAACGATAGAATGCTTTCCGTGTATTCACAATGTAGCAAAGTAAACACGGGCGATAACTCGTACTAGTGCATTTACTAAGAACAATCAAGAGAGTTCCGAAAGTAAACATGGCGTGTGAATTTGAAGCGAGAAAAAACGTTGAGAACATTAGTTGAATTTTTGTCTTTATTTAGACTAAACTTTAGGTTAAAATACTTACACAGCCCCAAAAATGTTTGTTATGATTAATTTGGAAGTTATTTTCAGTGCTAATCCCCTTGTATTCTTCAAAATTGTTTCGGAGCAATTCTGCAGTTTTTTGCTACATTGCGAGTATATGGGTGGTATTCTAACTGTGGTGAGGGCTTGTCCCGAGACACAGTTAGATTATTCTAACTAGGTGAGACATTATTAGTAATTTCAGTTATGTGTAAAGTTTTGCATTACGTCACAACCTGTGATGACAGCTGTGCTCAAGGTAAATAGTACACGCCTCCTAACTGCAAACTTTACGACTAGAAATTCCTTCTAATCCCTGATTGGTTGCTCGTGCAACAGACTGTTTCCATGTCAATGTTGATAATATGAGTTGAGCATTCACAAAACGGCGGCTGAATTGTTTATGCTGGATGCATCTGTGGAAAAAGATCATGAAGTAATACAAAATTCACACTTAACTGAAATTGCTAATAATACATTTGTTTTCTTTAAAGCTTATACTAACCATTGTTAATTTGGATTGTCATATTGTGAAAAAAACACTAGCTATTCATTTTGATTGATAGACCTGCTAGTCTAGTGTTGTACTGATGATCAGAAAACATTGATTGTCAAGGAAAAAATACTACCATACTACCGATCCTGATGATCAATTATTTTTTTTCCATAATAGATCATCAGAAATTTACTTCAAGCACTCCTGAATTATCCATTCCCCATTGAAATTTTATTTCTTCCTAATGAAAAAAAATGGTATGTGCACTGTGCACGCCACAAACTAGCATAAAGCCGAGGTGATTTAAGAACCAGAAGATGCATATATAGAAATTGTAAAAGAAGCAAAACATCAGAGAAAGCAATATATTACCAATATACATTCATGATAAAGAAATGATATGAAATAACTGTAATAGTCTGCTTCTTACGTTTCATGTACAAAATTAATAACTATGACACCCATTGACCAATTGTAATGTAATTGGTAAAATCTCATCGGAAGCACTAACCAATTCCAACCAATGATCTATTGTGAAAATTAACCGATGTCCCATCACTACTGGCCACAGGCTTTTAGATCGCTTAGAAAAAAATTGAGATGTTAAAAAAAATAAAGGTATGGAACTGTTTTCATAGGGTACCTACTTTGGCCAATAAAATTCTTTTAAATCAAATGCCTTTTCTATCCATATCTATTCACATATAAACAATCTTAATTACTACCAAAGTTCAATCCGTAATTCCATGTACTTCTCGAGATATTCTGAAATCAATTCCAAAATTGACCTTAATTTTTTTACTCGACATCAGCTTGGGCCTTTAAAGAACTACACTAATTGTTAAGCCGGAACGACAAGACAAATTTTCCTTGGAATTTATTCTGTACTCAATGAATGTTCGCTCATTTGCATTCGAGCTTTACAAGATTTTCTGTAATTTGATTATATGAACTTATTGAAGTCACCAACAACATTTCAGAGGTCTAATATTGTTTTTAAAATCGAAAGGTATATAATACATTCCGGGAAATTTTTTTTCAACCATGGCTTCTTTTACATTCATAATCAAATGGTGGTGCAGTTGTTAATGTAGATGTTTTCAAATTAAATTTTCGCAAAAGGAATTATTACTGACTTAACCTAACAATCTGGAGTAAGAAATCAACTTTAAAATGTTGAAAGATATTGCAAATACTATGCAACTCTTCACTGCACTTCAAACACCGCCTGTTTACATGTGAATGACCAGGGGCCCAAGCTAATTTCGAATGAAAAAATGTAGGTCATTTTTGAAATTGATATCAGAATATCTCGAGAAGTATATGTAATTTTGGAATGAGCTTTGGTAGAAATGAAGATTGTTTATCTATGAATAGATTTAAATAGAAAGTAAATTTTAGAGCACTTGATTGAAATATATTTTATTTGTGAACTTGGGTACCCAGTGTAAGAGTTCCATACCTTTTATCTTTTTTTACACACTATTTTTTTTAAGCGATCCAAAGGCCTGTGCTACTGGATGCTACCTTGGCTACCTGAATAATCTGAGTATGCATATTTTTAAAACAATTATCTGTTACAGGGTCAGATGTTTTCATTTATCATTTGAATACTTGTTTTTATATACTCTGGTAAAGAAAAATCAAATCAATGAAATATTGGTTGGAAATAATGTTTAAAAAGATAATTGAGAGTATATAATTCAATGTTGACTTCATTGATTTTTTAATCCCCACTGCTGTTTGGTACTTGTAAGCAATATGACATACAAGCTCAATTTTCCTTAGAAAAACTAGCAGCAATAGTTCAGCCCTTTTCTCCTTCAATTGGACTGATGAAATCATGAAGCCCAATTAAAGTGTATAAATTATTTAAATCAGTAGTTAAAAACAAAATCAGGTAAAACCGCATAATGTTGACCCTGATTATCACTATCGGAGACAAACTTCCTGTGGTGCTGTATCATGTATATGTTTTTTTGACATTGTGAGTATTGGTGACTCTCCAAGTAAATAACATTAGTTCAACTAAAAACTAAAAAGACCTCCCTCACCCCACCTCAGATGACCGTATTGCAAAAATATTTGGATTTTGATCTCACAAAGAGAAGTAGTACATTTCCTAACCATCTTGCATTATGGTTATCAGTGATAATTATTGTGTATAGCTTCTTGATTCTTTTTTTTTAATGAAACAGAACATTTATATACAAAAGAAAAGAGAAGTGAAATTTAAAGTGTGCATGTTTTTTTTTTTTTTTGTAGTTTAAGGAAGAAGTTGGTAAGAAGTTTTCTGCACCTATTGAGCAACTATGTTTGATTTTTGCTGGAAAGATTCTGAAAGATGGAGAAACTTTGTCCCAGCATGGAATAAAAGATGGTCTGACTGTGCATCTAGTGATTAAGTCATCAAATAGGGTAAACCTTGCATTGTTTATATAAGTTATTATGTTGTTTAAAATATGTAGACTTTATTTTATTTTATTTTGTATTACACTTGATATATACATGTAGGGTTGGATACCTGTACTCATACCAAAAAGTTACTTAAAAGATACCAGTAAAATATTGTATCATTTAATACCAGTAATTTTAATGGGATTGCATAATCTTTGAAACTTTTAAATACATTCAAAATCATTTTAAAAAGCTATTCCAGACTTGCTTAAATTGAATTCTATGGGCTTTGAAAGGATAGGCTAATTACTAGTAAACAAATGGATGAATAGTACGACACTTGCATTTGACAGCTCATATTCGAGGTAAATCAATATGCATATTTAAGGGGAAAAAAATTAAATGCTTTCACATTTGATAATTTTGTTTTCATTTTATTTATAAAAACTGATAAAATGTAGATTAAAAAGACAATGTTTCAAAAATGTCATGTGCATCTCTATCCTTTTGCCAATGTTTCGTCGTTTAGCGCAACCAAACAAAATGGGCAATGGCAATCGGGTGAAGCGGTCAGCTATATGGTCCCATAAATTATGTATACTTGTGATTATGTATCTAGTCTGACAGATTAATTTGATGAGATTCAGCTTATTTGTTTTGTTGATCATTTATTAAAATGTTTTTTTGAAATATAAACATAGTTTATAAACTCATTTAGATTATAATGTTCAACTTGAAAGATTGGTGATTGGTAAAACTAGGGATGGCAATCGAATGCAGAATTGCTAAGGCCATAATAAATAAATTGCTAGATTCTCGTCCGAATTGTTTAATAATCGAGGCACGCGGGCGGCTTTTATTTTATATTTTTTATTTTTTCAATTTTGCAGATTTTTTATTGACCTGGTCAATCGGTGTAATTTTATCTACAATACCCGAATAAAAGTCATAGTAAAGGTTCAATTATCTTTTACTTCACATCATCACCAATCTTTTTCAACCAATGACCCTTGTTTAAAATATATACGCATGTATTACAGCAATTACCATCTTTTCAGCTGTCAAAATCATGTCGACTTTCGCGGGATTTAAAACGAAAGTAGAATGGTCAATGAATACTGATCCCGATCAGAATTAAGGCGAAGAAAAACAGAAATAAAAAATCGAGGCGGGGGTATAAAATCGAGGCGGGCGGGTATGAGAATATAGGAATATTTTTATTATGGCCTAATCGGTTGACGGCAAGATGTTCCGACCGATTAACCGGTTAATCATTTCAAATTACATATATTCTAGATTTTCTTTTCAAAGTAAAGACAGCTCTTTCCGTATGCAGGGTTCGACACTAACATTTTTAGGCTTTGGTCCGGCCGGACTAGTCCTTCTTTACTTTTACTAGTCCGCGGGCAATTTTATGAGTCCGTCAAAAATAAAAATAAATAAATAGAATTAATGTTGCAATGTACTTTTTATACTTTTTTGAAATAAACAAAGCATTTACATGAAATGTTTATATGAAGAATTCATTAAAATCCCACAATCAGGAATTACGATCATATTCCCGATCTCATTCGTTTTTCTCTATACATGATTACATCATCTAAACATCCGACATCTTTCTTTATGTGTCATACTAAATCATGATTGCTAATTTAAAATGTTTAATTTCATACCAATGAGTCCTAAAATTAAGTGCCGAATTGACTCAGAATTACCTAACTTCCCGCCAAGAAGCTAGAAAGCTAAAAATAAATACGGGGTTTCCAGTGAAAGTTGTCGAAAAGTTGAACATCGGTAAATTCTTTTTTCCCCCCAGAAAACTTTATTAGTCCATTCGGACTAATTAGGCCATAATAAAAATATTCCTAGATTCTCATCCCCGCCCGCCCCGATTTTATACCCCCGCCTCGATTTTTTAAATTTCTGTTTTTCTTCGTCTTAATTCTGATTGGGATCGATATTCATCTACCATTCTACTTTCGTTTTAAATCCCGCAAAAGTCGACATGATTTTGACAGCTGATAAGACGGTAATTGCTGTAATACATGCGTATATATTTTAAACAAGGGTCATTGGTTGAAAAAGATTGGTGATGATGTGAAGTAAGAGATAACTGAACCTTTACTATGACTTTTATTCGGGTATTGTAGATAAAATTACACCGATTGACCAGGTCAATAAAAAATCTGCAAAATTGAAAAAATATACAATAAAAGCCGCCCCGCCCGCCTCGATTTTTAAAAAAAATTGGATGAGAATCTAGCAATTTATTTATTATGGCCTTAGCTACAATTTTTATTAGTCCGAATGAAAGCGTATTAGTCTGAGACTAACGGACTAACGTTAATGTCGAACCCTGCCTATGTACATAGAAAAACTTAAAAAAATTAAAACATTCCATTTGTCTTGATTTTTTTATCAGAAAAGTACGTGTTTTTTAAAAATTTCAGTTTCAGTATTACCGTATTAGCAGAAATTTTAGCGAGGATTTAATTTTGGCATTATTGGCAAGGGTGCTGAGATCGCTAAAATTGAATATCGCTAAAAATTAATTGCGTTTTATTTCTTACAGCTACTTTAGTGAGAATTCTTAAATCACTAAAATTTCATCTCGCGAAAAATAAAATTCCACTTTTTAAGAACAAATCGCTAAACTTGCGTCTCGCTAAAATTTCCACTTATACGGTATCAAGGGAAAAATAAGAAATTTTCATGATCTTAAGCTAATTTTTAGAGCAGATGTCATGTCATGCATGGTAAAATAATCAAAACTAATTCAGAACTACAATTTACAATGTTTGTCTTATATCTAATTGAATTGGATAGAGAACTAAATACGACAAACATATGTGTACCTTCAATGCTTTCAGTAATTATAATCATTAAAGAAATACCGGACAGTCTGGGTAACAGCTTAGTGATTGCACAATAATTTACGCTAATGCAATCTGACCAATTACATCGTGGTCTCAATCAGGAGAATCCTAATTATCTCCAAATCAATTTCTATAGTTTCATTAAACAACAAATTTTCCACCTTTTGTGCTGTTGTTTCTTTACTGAAAATGAATTTTTAAAAAAATCGTTCAATTTCATTTCCTAATTGATTGCCCTCGTTCCGACCGAGTAATCGGTTAACCGGTTACAAGTTGCCATCCCTAGTAAAAACACATTTGTTATAAAATGAACCCTCATTCTCATTTATCAAGGTATAGTACCATATCATTTCAAATATACCAGTATGGTATCATATCGTTTCATCCTTAACAGTATCCAACCCTAGCACTAATAGTGTATGATGAGGCCTAGAAAAAAATATGTTTGTTTCCGCTTTCAGGCTGAAAAAATATAGGGTAGGTAGGTAGGCAATTTTTTTTTTGAAAAAATTTTTTTTGCTTCCTTTAATCAAAACGTGTATAGAAGTAACATTAATGACAAAAGAAATGGTGTTTTCAAGCATTACTGTGACTTAACTTATAATAGAAAGGTGACCCAAACTTCTTTCTGTCTTGAAAAGCTTGCAAACTTGGAGGCTATAATTCCCTGGTTGAAATCTTGCACATCATGAGACAAAAGCATTAAAAATATATTTAGGATCGGCACTATAAATTAGGGTCGGTCGGGAAAGCGGAAACAAACATATTTTTTTTCTAGGCCTGACATATAACAAACTTTCATAGGGTATATTTCAAATAAGAATTAATAAAATTCTGTATCACTGTGAATTTTCACAAATATAGTACATGTATATTTGTATGATATATACATTTCATTATATTTATAAATATTAGAGTAACAGTAGTTATAGCTTTGTTTTATTACTTATTTACTCTGCCTTTTACCATGTTTACATCTCAAACCCTTGGATATTTTTAAAGTTTGAGGTCAGCTACAAATTATCTGTTTAGCAAATATATTCCTGCCGTTCAAACTTCTCATATTTCTTATGAAAGTAAACCAAGTATTGAGCTCTTCCTACACTTGACATCTATATGTGTGTAAATATGTTTATATAATGCTACTGAAAACTATACATTACAATACTTAAAAAGCAACCTGTAGAACTTGTAGCATGTTTACACTGCAAACATATGTTCATAAGCACAAAATTGTATAGAGGCATGCATCACAAATGCATCACATCATATTTCAAAGAACAGAAATTTGTATGACACAGCTTGCAATATCATTGAATGCTTTATATATTTCGGAAAATAATCTTGCAGTATATAAGAATTGTAATGATTTTTCTTTTAGTCACAAGATCAGGCCGCACAGAGAACGACAGCACCCGCCAGTACATCATCTCCTGGGGTATGGTAGTCAGTCGAGATGGAAATATAATCAATCTTACAAATATCATTTCTATAGCAATAGACATGTTTACAGGCATTCTTAAGAATAAATACATAATAAATGGAAAAAAAAAATGACAAAAAACAGCTGTGATGAATTTTTTTTTACTTTGAAAGACTCATTTTCATCTTAAGGAAGTTTTCATAAGTTTCCTGACCATGGTGTACGTACATGTTAATGAAGCAACAAATTTTGTGCCTATTTATAGACAACTCCTTCAGGAGGGGAAACCCCAAATCTCTCCCAGACACCTTTTGGATTGGGAGGGTTAGGAGGATTAGCAGGACTGGGAAATCTCGGAATGGGGTCCCACAACTTCATGGAGATGCAGCAAAATATGCAGAGGGAGGTTAGTGATGCTTAACTTAAAGTAAATAAGTATATAGGTTGTTCAAATTATGACCCCTGGGTATAAGGTTGGGCCATGGAAGGGGATCAAAGGGACATTGCTAATTTGCTTATTCTGATTATACATTATGATTATAAATCATGAATTTAACCATGAAGCACCATGATAAAACCCATGATGGAGAAGGCTGGTCAATAAGTGAGTTGTTTTACAGATGATGGCTAACCCTGATCTGATGAGACAGATGATGGAGAATCCATTTGTCCAGCAGTTAATGTCTAACCCTGACGTCATGAGACAAATGATCACCAGTAATCCACAGATGAGGGACCTTATGGAGGTAAGAAAATGTTGACATCAGTGGACAATTAAATGTTACACTGCTTACACATAAAGAAAAGGTCTCAATGCATTGATAGCTTAAAAGTAATCTTATGGATATTCTGTTACAGAGAAACCCAGAAATTTCACACATGCTGAACAACCCCGAGTTAATGAGACAGGTAACTATAGATATCAAGAAGTGTACAGATTGATACAGAGTAGGGATGGAAACTTGTTGCTGGTTAATTGCTTACTTGCTCATGACAATGATATTAATTAAAATATTTTGTAAAATCTTGAATTTCTTGCTTAACAAACATATTTTTATGCAATTATTGAAATGATTAATTGGTCTCAGATCTTTTTACGTCAAACATATGACAATTTTGTTTTTGGATTGGTCTTTCTATTAAAATATGGTACTAAATCAATGTTTTTATTTCATAGTTGGACAAAAAATTCAATTACATTGTGTAGGTTAAAAATGTACATTTATTCAAGCATGTAATTGTGTTTTCTAGACAATGGAACTGGCCAGGAACCCTGCAATGCTCCAGGAACTAATGAGGTCTCAAGACAGGGCTATGAGTAATTTAGAGGTACGTCTTTTTGATAACATTACTTTAGAATAAATCGGATTCAAAACCATAAAATTAGACAAGCTTTTTGTGAGGAATGGTAAATTTTACTTATAATTACAATTAAAGACTGATATAGCGAACATGGTTATAAAGAATTGACGCTTATTACGAAGTGATTTTCTTTCCCTATCACTTCAAATTATATTATAAACTTAACAGATATGAATTACTCTTACATGTATAACAAAGCAAAATTGTCCATTTCTGGTACTGTACTTCGTTGTAAACATCTTTTGCTGTATATCTTTATGAAACTCCCCTTATACAAATGTGGATTGCTGCTTGTGTTTCCTGTATCTTACTCAAAGCATCCTTTCCCATCATTACATAATCTTTAAAGCCTTTTCTTTCCTTTGTTATTTATTAAACTATGCACCATATGTTGAATACAGAGTATACCTGGCGGATTCAATGCTCTGCAGAGGATGTACAGAGATGTACAAGAGCCAATGATGGATGCTGCCTTTGGGAATCAGAATCCATTTGCCTCCCTTGTTAGTCAAAGTAAGAGTCAAGTTTCAAGTGCTTAAAGAAAGCTGACGTAGAGAATGTTTTCTTGAGAAAGAGAGAGAATTTAAAGTCTTCAATATACAATATAAGTTAATAAGTGATGCTATAAATTTGTCCAACAGATAGTTCTGGTTCCTCCAACACACAGCAGGGTACAGAGAACACTCAGCCCCTCCCCAACCCCTGGGCCCCGGCCTCCACACAGAGCAGTTCTCCCTCCACAACAAGTACTTCTACAACCCCCACAGCATCAACACAAGGTAGTCTACACTGTGTTTATTTCGTACTGTTTTGCTGATGGATTAAAATGATATAGAAATTATTAATTTATAAATATACATGTATGCACATACAGTAAATATTACTTATATAGTATATAGTTTGCCAGGGTTAATATTTTTTTTATAATGTCTTGAAACAACGACTGACAAATTTGGTTTAAATTTCATTATTTGGTGAATTTTAGCACCTGATTAAATCATTATAATTGTTGTAGACATGTTTGGTAGTCGAGGAATGCAGAGTTTGATGCAGCAGATGGTTCAGAACCCCCAGCTGATAGAGAACATGATGCAGGCCCCATACATGCAGTCCATGCTTCAGTCAATGTCTGCCAACCCAGAGATGGCAAACCAGGTACATTTGTAAAGTCACATCTTACAAGCCAGTTTAATGATGGCAATCTTATAAACTAGCATTGAGATGGCAAACAAAGTTGACTGGAGTTTGAATCACCCGAAGGAAAGATTACAGACTAAGTGAACTCACTTAACAAGTAACTTTTGTTGGAATTTACATTTGCTTAAAGTCACCTATTAGACTTTTATATTTGTCAGATTATTGGATCCAATCCTATGTTTGCCAGCAACCCTCAACTTCAGCAGCAGGTGTTACAACAGCTCCCAAACATGCTGCAACAGGTAATCACCTTTAAAGCAATCTAATAAAATAAAATTTGTACAATTCCACTTCTCTGCTAATAGGCTAAAGGACAGAATTACAAGTCTGATAAGATTGCCACTGAAGAAAAGAAAAATACATTAAAATTTTTGTCAATATATTATAAGATTTTTGTGCCTTATAAAGATTATGTTTTACTGGAGTTTTTTTTTTTAAAACATACATATTTTACAAGTTTTATTTGTCTACAGTTGCAGAACCCTGAGATGCAAGCACTGATGACTAATCCACAGGCTTTAAATGCTGTAATGCAGATCCAGCAGGGTATGAGCACATTACAGCAGACGGCACCTTCACTCTTCCCTGGGTAAGTTCTTACAGAAGCCAGTGAGATCAGAGAATGTGTATTACAGCAGTTACTTTAGTTCACCTATACTGTTTAAAGAAAAGAAAGAGAAATGATGTTTGTCTAGAAAGCATCTTCTTCAATTTTAGCCACATAGAGAAGGTTTGGGGGTTCTAGGAATCTTTCTGTACAGTGTACTTCATCTTTGTTTCCTCAGTATATCAGAGAATACATGTATATGCAGAATATTTTTCATGCTAACTAGTAAACAATGCAGGATCTTGTCAGAGTATTTTAGTATTTAAAAACCTTGTTGTAGATTAAATCCTGGCTCACTAGCCATTGGTGGAACGTCTACAACTACTTCTTCAACAACAACAGCGCCATCTGCTGTCACAGACACCACAAGTGCCAGCACAGACACCACGACCTCCACCGCCACTACCACAACCGCTACAGCCACTACATCATCAACGGGTGGAACCACCACCACCCCCTCTACTGGCGGATCCACCCCTCAGCAGAATCCCGAGCAGTTGTCCAATCTCATGGCTCACATGATGCAGCTGATGGCTGGTGGTAACCAGGTAAAGATTTAGTTCTTGTATTGTCCATTATTCGTCTGTTTGAAATAAATCCGCGACAATTAATAATAGAGCAACAGAGGAAACATTCTCTAAAAATAATCATCAAAATTATTGGTTCCAGGTAATTAATATTTGCAAATAAAAGTCGGTCGGGGAGCTCAGGAATATTTCTCGCACGTGAAGAAAAGTTGGTTTACAGTATTAGCAATAACATTTATATTCAATCTGTCACAATTGACCTCAAGTTGTGATGGATTCGTTAAATCAGAATTTACAAACCAAAATAAATAATATTTTGTAAGACCTCCTGTATACCAAGAAACAAGATTTATAAAAATTAACAATAAATTTATCTACATATGTACAATGAACAAAACACGGCTGAAAGTTCAATCATAGTTGTCACGAGAGTTTCACACCACGTTCCAACGTCATCCACGGTCCACCATATTGTCCATATTGTCCACCATAATGTCCCGTCCGGTCCACCATATCCTACATGTAAGTAGCCTCACACGTACACCAATCCTCCCGTCCAGAGCAAAAGCTTAATATACAATTTTGGTCACCTACAATTCTTATACAGTTTTCTAATAAAATATTCAAAACACATATCTGTTCAGTATACTAGATATTACAAACAAATTACAGAAGAAAACACATATTTGCCATTTAACAAGTCAAGTAAATGAATCACAGCGTAAATATATACATTCTCGCTATAATGCTAACAGTTTTACATAGAAAATTGCTCTTTAAAGCTAACAACAAAAATATTGTAAAGTGTAAAAACTTACTGAGCTGTGGCATTTTATACATAAAAACCATACTGCCGGCCCCCAAGTCTTGCTCTCAACGCCGCTACAAAACATCCCTTAATCCCAAGATCACACAGCAGGGGAAACAGTACACACCCAAGTTCACACAGCATGGTTTATATAAAGGCACACCCAAGATCACTAAGCATGGGTAAAGTATAACTCACGGCGTCCAGACCTCATCTGACAAACACTAGCCAACACCGAGTGAAATAACTGACCAAACTAATCAAACGGGTTCGACGAGTTTACGTTGATAAAAATAGCAACAAGTACAACCCAGTGACCAATAGTGCATAAATGAAATAATCGATAACTCCTAATGCCCAAATAAAGATAACTCTTACCAATACCTGTACAATCAGCTAATATTAAACATGACACAATGTCACTTGTGACACAATCAGAGGGTAAAAAAATGTGCAGATTTCTTGAGTTGCCTTTATCTGCATTAAATGCACTTTACATTGCCGTGTATAGTTTCCATGAATTAAGAATTTGTGACTGCATACAGAGCTTAAATTGGTCGTAAACAGTCAAAGGTATGCCATAAACAATTCCCTTTAATTCTATGTAACTATGACTATTATACTGTAGAATCAGCCCCCAGAGCAGAGGTATGCTGCACAACTTGATCAGCTGGCCACTATGGGCTTTGTGGATAGAGAGGCAAACATCAGAGGTGAGTGTTTAGTGATGGAGAATCTGTACTGTTTATACAGGAGCATTTTGTAAAGGATATGTTTAATAGTACTGTTCAAACTTTTTTTTACAAAATGATCTCTAAAGCTCAATATTTTATCTTCTTGTCTGGTACCAATAAAGACAATTCACATTATTGTTGGACAGTTGTCCGATTCCAGGAGCAATTTTTTGGTTCAAAAATAAAAGCAGAAGTCAACTTATTTTTTTTTTTTAAAGCCATATATGGCGTTTGTACAATGAAAATTATTGGACTAAAATTACAAGAACTTATTATTTGTATCATTACTTTATATAAAGATAGAACTTTTCCGTTCTAAGTCAATTGCGTTATAAAGATATCACAATTTAATTTGGATTCTCTGAATTTTCTCCGACTCGGAAGAAAATACAAACGATTTAAATAACACATTACAGAGAAGATAAAATCGTATTATTAGTTGAAACGAGGTGTTCTCCGTGTTCAGAATTGTATGACAAGTTTTAATTTAAATGTATTAACTATATTTCTTTACTTAATTTTGTATTTTTCAAAAATATATTTTTTAGATCAGTTACGCCATATATGGCTTTAATGTTTTATTTTGAAGCTTTTATGTGCTTAAATACAAACACATAGCAAACAATGCACTGCATTATTGGTGACCTTATCGGATTAATGGAATCTGTATAATGATTTACCTATTTCTTGATGCTAAAATGAATTAATTGATACATCTCTGATTTTTCAGCACTTCAAGCAACACTGGGAGATGTAAATGCTGCAATAGATAGGCTGCTGCAGCAGCGATGACACACAGTCCTAATTATTGGAAATTTTTCTTCTAACAAGACCTTATTAAAACAAAAGCATCCAATTTTACTTCAGAAACATTGTTTTTTTTCTCTGTATGAAATCATCAGTGTTTTAAAAATTATAATGTATAAAGATAAACTTTACCATTGATTTACTGTATACAGGGAAATTTTTGCCTCTTTTGTCCTTGTTGCAAGTGGGTGGATTTCAAAATGGGGCATATTTAAAGAAAGCAGCATTTTCCGTTTTAAATTACAAATTTGTTTTATTAAAGGCAATCTTTAAATTGGACAAAATTGTTTCATAAGTGTGAAAGTTTGAAAATAACTTTGGGCAAAAATAACCATGTATTCAGTATTTATTTTATATTTTGTTTATATTTCTTGGTTTAAATGAAGTTTAAAATTTAGACATCTTATAGATGATATGATGAATTTTTAATTAAGTTTCAGATCAAATAGAAAATTAATTCCTGCTTAGTCAGAATTCAGTTGATACATGTATGTTTACTTTAAACAGCAGCATGTGCCACGAGTCAGTATTGGTTTCCAGGATGTCAGGTGTTGAGGGATTTGTCCTTCAGTTGTTTTGGTCATTGTGTTTTGTAATATTGGACAATTGTACATATACTGATACTGTTGAAACATTATACAGACCATTGTATGTGTACCAGCAGCAGGACAGAGATACAGCAGACAAGAAATAAAGGGTTTAATCAAGTCAGCAAATGTTGAACATGTTTATGGTGCTTAAAATATATGAAATCTAAATAACTCTCAAGAATTAAGAAGAAATATGTGTAAACTCTGTTGTTTAAAAAAAAGAAAAAACGACAACACAAGTTGTAAAACGTTAGCGCTTTCATTTCAAATTCTCTTCAGACGTTTTACTTTGTTGTTTATTTATTCTTTGCATGAGAGAAGAATGATTTTTTAGCCGATCCATGTGGCAGATAGTCTATTTAAGTAACTAATTAAATCTGCTTTATATGTACACTGTACATGATAAAAAAAAAAAATACTTTACTGTTTTATGGTAAATATTTTTTCTGCTTATTTCATAATTTACAGGTTTATTTATGACAAAATGCATGAAATAAATAAAGTTAATATTGACATTTTTTACCAGTTTTTAGTGAAATATTGGCTTGAATAAATATTAAAGATAGCACATATTCATACATAATATGATGCAAAAAGCACATGGGAGCGATATCTGGTTCAGTAATGTTTGATCTATACATACCGTTACTTTATGAATATTTTCAATCCTGATTTTAAAAATCATTGACATTTCCTCTTCTATAAGAAAAATGTTAAAGTTCAATAATGCTGAAAATCCAGTTTATTTCCCACTGTGTATAAGTATACTTTGTTGACTTGTCTGCATTCTTTTTTTTAAAAAGTATGAATTTTTTGGATAAAAACCAAATCAAATATTCCGAGAATAAAATTATCTTTGTGTCCTCTGTAACTTAACAAGCCATGTTAATTTTGGGCTTTGTTATACAACTGACTTGATATTTGCTGTTGTACAGTGTATGAAATTATAAATAAAATACAAACATGTAGATGTAATTGATTGTAGTTACACTTATCAATATTTAATACAGGAGCTGAGATTTTTATACCCCACCATGAATATGGCTGGGCATATAGTGTTTGTCATGTCTGTCTTCCGTCCTTCCATCACACTTTGGCTTTAGCTCACTTAAAAGCTCAGTTTCAAAGAAACTATCAAAGATATTTTTATCAAACTTCATATGCTGATTGATATTGATGAGAACTATGCAAATGGATCAACATTTTTTAACCTTGTCCTTTCCTTTGACCTTGACCTCACTTTTCTTAAAGTAGTGTTTAGCTCAGTTTTAAACAAACCGTTCAAGATGGTTTTATCAGACTTTGCATGTTGATACATACTGATGAAAGCTATTCAACTGCCTCACCATTTTTGACGTTGACATTTCCTTTGACCTTGACTTCACTTTTCTTAAATTAGTGTTTAGCCATGATTTAAAGATACCATTTAAGATAGTGTTATCAAACTTCATATGCTGATACATACTGATGAGATCTATTCAACTGCATCACTATTTTTGACCTCGACCTTACCTTTGACCTTGACCTCATTTCCTAAATTAGTATCAAACTTCATATGCTAATACATACTGTTGTGAGCAATTTAATACATCAACATTTTTGACCTTGACCTTTCATTTGACCTTGACCTCAATTTTATCAATTTGTGTTTTAAGTCAGTTTTTAAGTTAC
The DNA here is from genome assembly GCF_032062105.1 of Saccostrea cuccullata. Classification (NCBI taxonomy): domain Eukaryota; kingdom Metazoa; phylum Mollusca; class Bivalvia; order Ostreida; family Ostreidae; genus Saccostrea; species Saccostrea cuccullata. Next base: position 43,743 of record NW_026918475.1, on the reverse strand, counting down.
CATTCATAATATTTTTTCAACTTCATGTATATTGTATGTTATAATTGCGGGCACTAATAAACCGGATTATTTTACCAGTTTTTTCTCTATTCCGCCATCACCGTACTTGGATATAAATAGTAGATAATGTGGAGAAACGCTATATTACCATGACCTACTTTTGGTACATGTATTTTATTGCTATTAATATTTGAATACTGAAAACCAACTTTTATTTGTGTGTGGGAAATTTTTGCGAGGTTTGCGAGAGCTCCATCATTGTGAATATTTCTTGCTGCAAACTGTTCCTTAAAGTCTATGCGCCTATTAACAACAGATCCAAAATAGGCTTGATCGCAAAAATTAATTATCGCGAAGTAGTTTATCCCCAGTAAATCACGAAATATAGTTGGTTCGAATAAAAGTTGGTTTACAGTATTACTGGTACTAATTGGCTTTGAACCACCAAACTTTAATTGATGCATCTTGGGTCCTCAGAATAATTCAACTAGGAAGTAGGTCACAGTGACCAACTTTTGGAATTTCAAATATCTAAATATTTTAAATACTCAGTAATATGATTTAAAATAATCAAACTTTGTTGTATCATGGTTGTGGTGATTTTCCTTTGAAGATCGCTGTGCATTAAATCTTGATACCGTTGAGGAGGCAGAGCCAAAGGCATGCGGTATCAGGTTTATTTCGGAAGTTTTTGCATGTACAATAACTTCCGAAATATACATGTAAGCTAGCATGGGGGGGGGGTGGCTTAAATTGTATCTCCTTAGCTTGTTACCATTTCAGTTACTCAATTATAATTAACAGTTAAAATTTAAAGTTTAAAAGAAGTGGAGGGAGCCCCGCCCCCCTTCTCTGTAAAATTCCCTCATTGAAATTAAAACAGTCGTATTTAATATCTGCTTAGCTTTCTCTTATTTAAGCTTTTGATAGAACTGTACATAGGCGTCGGAAGCAAATTGAAAGTGGGAAGGGGGCTAAACCAACAAAAAAAGGTAACCCCCCATTTCCAATGCCTATACATGTATTACGTCTATCTTTGCAAAAAAGTAAGGGGGGCTAACCCCCCCACGGTTCTGACGCCTATGCTTTCACAAAACGGGTACTTGCCGTGAGAGATTCGTTGAATGACGATTTCTAATCCAGAAAATCCAAGTTAAAATTACTTGCACATGTATCTACGTGTTCCTAAAAATTGGAATCCATGGATTTTTGGGCAGTCCTGTACACTGAAAGTTTTTTTCAGAATTAAAAAAGCACACCAAGCACTAGCTCTTACAAAATTAATATCCATCTTGTCACTTAGCATTATGCAAGTGAAATGAAAAAAAATTATTGTCAATTTGGGTGGAATTAAAACTTATAAAGGTCATGTGACCGATGATTGACATGATACAAGTTCCTTATTGAACAATTATTTTTGGGTATCACTGGATATTCTGATGGGCATGATCTCGTTCACTACAGAGAACTCGTCACCACCCATCAGAATATCTAGTGATACCCAAAATAATTGCTCAATAAGTATAACTCAGTTGAGTCATTTTAGGGACTGGAGTATGTGTACCAAAAAGTAGGTCACTGTAACCTCCTTTTGGAGTTCTCATGACTATGAATACTTTCAGATGATAAAGAGCTTAGAATCATCAAACTTTGTCAGTTGATGTATAATGGGATCTCAGCATTTTAATTAAAATGTAGGTCATGATGAGCTACTTTTAAATTGCATTGTCTTAATACATGTATACAGGATACTTGGAGGCTGCAAATAGAAAAGATAGGTTGTACAACTGATCAGAAGAGTGATTCAAGGCCCTTATAGGCATCTTGTTAAATCAATTTTTCTAAGCCAACAGGGCTGTCCAGATTCAAATCACAGTGTACAAAGTACTTCAGCATTCAGAAATCAACAAAACATACAATGGTAATCAAATAAGAATAAGTTTTACTAATGTGTAACTTCATAACATGGTACATTATTGTACGTATAATAATAAAACATAAAGTACATTATTTCCACAAGAAATAGATGAGGATATATTGTTAACAGTTATTTCATTCTTGTAACAGCAGCATACATCCAACACTCAAGCACACAACAGAAGCCTTCACATCACATGACATTAAATTTTTATCTATTAACTTTAAATTAATCTGGATTCCTTAAAATCTCTAATAAAGAGAAAATTAGGTAAGAATCCCAACAGATCATAAAATAACAAGGATAGATAATGTTGTAATTCTACTGCCAGAGACCAGCGTAGTTTCCCCACAGACCAGCTGGGAGTGGACCTCCAGCTGTGAATAAACGAGTCCCAGTACTGTTGTAACGATGCGTATAAATAGCACTTGGGTATTCTGCCTCCCAGAAAAAGTCCCGGAATGTTTCATCGTGACGCTGTAAGAAGACATTCAAAGAAATGGTTAATAATTTCATGTACTCTTCATTTCAAAATTGTTCACTGGTGCAAAATACTTGAAGCGTTTTCTGCATTGGAAAATTTGATTAGCAGAAGAAGAGTGATAGATTTAATTGCTAGGGCTTACCAGCCAGCCACTTCCTGCCATTAGAGAACATGAATGGCCACAATCACTCTCCAGGTAGCGCCCTGCCCTGACGTCAAAGAAAAGGACCACTCCCACTCCAGTACCAATTGTCAGGACATCATCAGTAAAACTCAGGGATCGTACACCTAGATAATTAGAGACATCATCAGTAAAACTCAGGGACCGGACACCTGGATAAATTAGAGGACATTTTCAGTAAAAGTAACACCTGTATAAAAAGAGGGGGGATTATCAGTAAAACTCAGGACTTTGTGAAGCAGTTTAATGATTTTTCCCATGTTTTCCTACGTAAAACCTTGATAACCCATTGTGACTCCACTCTACCCCTGGGAGGTCATGTTTTGAACAAAGGAAAAAGATACATAAACATTCTTAGTATACAGAAGTGATGACAAACATACCACTGCCTCGGTACTTGGACAAGATTGATGTCTGTGTATTGGGACATCGTGGGTCTAGTATGTCAATATGGGACTGTGATCCTACAGCATAACTACAGTATTTCTTAGATACCGCCATGCACACATTCTCACGCGAGTGTATCAGACATCTGTGAATCCTCTGAAAATGTAGAATTAAAATATCAAAATACTGAACTCCAGATATTGCTTTGATACAGATATACAATAAACAAATAAAGACTTCAGTTCTGATTTCTGTATTATTTAGTGTACTTACAGCATTAAAATTTTCCACATCCCACAAATGAAAGCAGCCATTGAGTGATAAAACAGCCAGTTCCTGTAACAGAGGATTTCAAGTGAGATGTCAAGAGAGATAATGTTCATATGGGTTGTTTTAAATAAGGTGCCCCACCATAGCTCATGATACGCCTGTCAAATCTCTTCAATTTCAAACATTTCATAGAGCACAGAAGAAAATCATGTCAACCTTGATATGAAGATTTCAATTATTTTTCCATTTCTTATAATGTTTCGTGTAAAATTTCCTGTTACCAGGTGTAGGCGTACATTATATACTACATCATATATTTCTCAAATGATTGTGTAAGAGTTTGAAAACAAATACACTAATAAAACATCAAAACACTAATTTATTATGTTTTTTCTCTACACCATTAAATTGTCTGACACTTAGTGAGACATAATTAAAACTGAAATTTATTAAAGGTATAAATAATTTTAAAAATACATTTATAATATACAATACTGAATTAGTTTAAATTAAATTACACATAATTTATTTTGAAAGTAATATTAGACGACAAGAAGTAATGAATAAGATGCTGGTTCCTTTTCCCAATTCAAAAAAGATATAAACACCTGCTTGATCAGAGACATGCAATTTTCTGTTATCAAAATTTTTTCTGACCAGTTGCTTGATGATTAAACCCTTGGGAGAAGTGGAACTTGAACCCCACACTTCTCTTATTATTGACACAAAAGAAAACTTCTCTTATTATCGACACAAAAGAAACATCATATTGCTAAGAATGTCATAAAGTACTGTAAACCAACTTTATTCTCGTGCAAGAAATTTTTACGAGGTTCGCGAGAGAGACATAATTGCAAATATTTCTCGCCGCGAACCGGTCCTTAAGAGTCTCTGTGTCTATTTAGAACAGATCCAAAAAGGCTTGCTCACGAAAATTTATCGTTGCGAATTTGTTCACTCACGGTAAATTGCGAAATAAAGTTGTCACGAATAAAAGTTGGTTTACTGTATATAGTTGAAAAATGTGTATTTTCTTAATTTTACTTTTTTTAAATTAAGGTTTCTGAAATACCCTTACATCTGATGGAAATGTGTACCGGGTAATTAAAAAGTTTTTTTTTTAAAAAGCTGTCTTTTTAATTCACTTTAATTAAAAGTAACGGTGAACGTTAAGTAAAATCTGACACTTCTGCCTAAGATGCATTAAATGGTAAAGTTTGATGTTTCTAGAACTTACAGTTTTTAGTAATAAGCCAGATAGGATTTTTACATATTTGGCCATAGCAACCCAATTAAAGGTCACAACAAGCTATTTTTAATGTGTGACACACCTTCTACCCAAGATGTATCAACTGAAAAAGTTTGATAATTCTAGGCCTAATAGTATTTAAGTTACAAGCTAAACACCAAAAAGGTAACATGCAGACGGACCAACATAAATGCCACAATATTCACTTCATAATAAGATGGGCTTATAAAAATATCAGTTACATGTATGTAAATTCTAAACTTGCCTTTCTCTCATCGTGATAGGCTAGGGCTCTGACTTTCTGAGCCTTTTCACACAACCTTGATATCACTGGTTTAGTGATGGCATAATCTGGCATACGTATGCCAGCAGTGATCAATGGTTCACTATCCTCAGAATCCGAGTCCACCGTCTCTACTCTCCATAAGGCCAGCTTGCTATCCCTAGACCCTGTTATAACATTAAATAGGACATTTTAATTACGTCATCTCTCTGTGAATAATTGTTCCAAAATTTTTAATTTTGTCTATCCTTTATTTTAAGCTACCATTTTAAATATCTTTATTCTTCTCACCCATTAGAAAAAGTTGGAAAGTTTTAGTGTAAACAGATTTATTTTCACCCCATGTTATTTTCGCACTTTTGCTCTTGCTAACAATTTTGCCCCGTTTTAAATTCGCCCATTCATAGTTCTGTTTAAGAAATTATGCTGTGTAATTTGAATTCGCCCCGTTTTAAATTCGCCCACTCAAGAAGAGGGCGAAAGGGGCGAAAATAAAATGGGAGCGAAAATTTCCCTGTATACAGTATGTCTTAAGCATCAAATTATACCTTAATGAATTAACTCAAGGTAAAAAGATAAAAGAAGAAGAAAATACCTGTGACTAAATATTCATCATCTATCCATGTGATATCAAATATCCAGTCACTGTGACCATTCTGAGGAAGCAAGAAATATAACATTTATATTGTTTATCATTTTCTACCTAGTTGCATCAGTATGATACATGTCACAGAGGTAACAAATTCCGAAAAATCAAAGTCCTGTTGGCTATGTTTCATCTTTTTTTATAAATTAAAAAAATGATCGTAAAGCTAAAAATAAAGCAAATTCTCAAATGTATTAAGTAAAAATGTGGGTTTGTGGGCTAAAACTTTACGTTTCGATACCATGTTTCAAGTGAGTTTGTTAAATTTCTCTGTGACTTACAGCACATTCTAATTTCTATTTATTGTAACAGATGGTTTATTCAGTAGTGAGTATTTGTAAAAGTTATTGTAATCTACCAGTAATCTATCAGTCTGGTATTGTGTTGAAATACTCATATATGACTATATGACAGTTTATGGAGGAAAAATAAAACATATATTAATACACATAGTCTTTATTCATTCAATGCAACAAATGAAAGTAAATTATGTTACATAAATTTAATGATGTATAGGTAAATATGGACTCTGAAATTTCTTCCTCGACAAAATAACCTATGAACTTTTTCTCTTCTTGGTGAACAGAGCTATGGTTATACTACTGACTTTCACACCTGTGAATCCAATGACAAATTGTCTTTCTTTGGTGAATTCACAAGACAAATTGTCAATATTGTTACCTTCTTGTTCAATTTATAACATAATTTCAGCATTTCATTACAATCTAACCTAAATATTAGAGGAAATAAACTAAATGTTGACGATTAAATCACAATTATATGTAAATCTTAGCAAAGAATGCTAAGTGACAGCTGACTGAACTGAGGTCTAAACGGATGTGATACAGAAAAACCTACCTCTCCCACCATCACAGGGTCAAAGGTTGGTAGCTGGTATATAGCAAGGTCATTGGTATTCTCTGCCCCTGTGGCACACAAGGTCTGGGAGGGATTTAAGGCAATACTGTGGATTCCACATGGGCATTCAGCAGGAATACTGTTTTTACTGCTTTTTAATGATGGAATATTAAACTGTTTGCCAGTCTTTGTGTCCATTATAATCAGCTGAAATATACATGTATACACCTCATTTATGTAAGTACTTTGCAATGTCAAATATAGATTAAGTAATTTTTTCACTTATGAGGCATCTAGATTTACTGTTTTGCACAAAGGATTGAATTACATACAAGTACACTATATAACATTTTTTATTAAAATGTAGTTATTTAAAGCTCATCAAGAATACTTTGTTGCACTTGGTTCCAATGGCAACTTGTCTTTCATCCAGCCAATGAGAGGCAAAGATTTTATTAATTTCGCCCATGTCATATTCCTTTTCTGCTAGTAAGGGTGGTACATGCTGAGAGACAAAAGGCAGCATCATCTTCTCCTGGTTTATATATAGGTGCTTGCCGCCGTACTGCCTGTTCTGTATGTGACGGAACACCTCCACATCCAGTGTCCTATCCTCCCGGCTGGTACTGCTCATACAGGGAGAACGGAAGGAGCAGTTTCTAGGTTTGCCTAAAATAAAAAAAAACATATTTAATTTCAATATTAAATTGATTTTTATACTGTCGTCAGAAATAAGTAAGAATTGAGTACTCATTCATTATTGTTTACTTGTACCTAACTTTAATTTAAACACAATCTATTTGAAAGATATGCATTATATCATAGGCTTTTCGACTGGTATCTGCTCCTACTTTTCCTCATACATCAAAATAGAGACAAAATAAATTGTGTCTGATTTTCAGACAGGTTTACAATGACAGGTTAATATGGAATGTTCCATCATTTAAATGATATTGTCCTACAGACCCAGTTTAATTAGAGAATTCATTCACAGCCAACTGATGTTACTTATGTTTCTTATATAAAAAAATTAACCCCTTACAGTATGGGTTAATTTTTTTATCTATAAGAAAAATATAAGCATACATGTTAACCTGTTGTGATGAAAAATAGGGAGATTCAGACCTCAAAAGCGGTAGCATTGCGCGCGTTGTTTTACACTTGGATTTATGAAGATATATTGCTTGTAATATATATGTTTGGTCTTAAATGAAAACTACAAGAATTAATCTTAAATATCAACTGCAAAGAAGTAGACAGAAAGACCTTAAGTTTGATATAAATTATACAAATTCAAATATTTTTCATGCTCATCATTTTGCTTTGATTGCCTGCTTAACGTTAACTTTTTAAGAGTGATCTTTGCTGATATAGCCTAGAAACAATAATTCTGAATGTTAAATCAGTTATCAAACACAACAAATGATGACATAGTTTAATATAGATGTAAAACTAGTTCCTATCTTTCGTTAAATATATTGGATTTCCCGCGACGATCGAAAACGAAAGTAGAGATGTGCCTCATGACTTGGTCAATCTAGTGATTTCTATTGACTTTATTGATAAAACTGCAAGCTTCTGTGCTTTTAGAGACGATGTTAAACGTTTTCATCCAATTCTAAAATGCTATATCCTCTTTTTCATGGCAGTAATGTCGACAAAATGTATCGTAACCAATGTAATCAGAGTTTTGTCATTTGTGCTGTAGTCGTTGTCAAATACGTACTTGAAATCTATGTGCACATCGGTACAAAAAAAGTGTTTGTATGCTTCCGGGTCAAATCACGCGATATCTTATGAGTGGCTTCAAAAATGACTATCCAAGCAAACCAAAAATACTTTAGGCAAAACTTTTGTAGAAAAGTGGTAGATTTATGAATAAAATTGGTAGGCGTGAGATTGTGTGAAAAAGCGGTAGACTCCCGCCTAAATCAGTAGAGTTAACATGTATGAATAAGTACAATGAATAAGTGCCTTTGTTTTAACCGTGTTGAGAGTAAATTAAGAAAATTTTAGTTAAAGTCAGCAAAATTGTACAGTAAGCAGCAATGCTAATGCAATTGGTTTGTGAAACACATTTTGATTGGCTAATGCGCTTTGTTTGAAGCAGTAAAATGAGCATTAATGAGTGTGAAAACTTTTCATTGTGGCGTCATAATAGAGCGACGCAAAACCACAATGCTCCATGACGTATTTCATATTACAAAACTCAACAAAATAAGACATAAACAACAAACAAAATGCAATGATTGCATTAGAATGGAAATAACTATCTTCTAATTTGGTATTTCCGACCGTTAATGCTGATTTAACAGTCGCAAACATCCGTTGTACCGGCTTCGCTTACGCGTCGCCGGTAAAACTCAGTTTGTGACCATCAAATCAGCATTAACGGTCACAAATACCAAATTAAAAGACAGTTATTCCCTAAATAACATGATCTCAGTAGAGCGCTTAAACCAACTAACTGGTTGAAGGGTTGTCCCAGGACAGTTAGATTATTCTACTCTGAAAGCCTCAATGCTAAGCTTAAACTTCAAAGATTTTGTGTCTAAAGAAGTTTGTATATTGTTTTCATGAATGTGAACATACATGTTTTTAATCAAAGTGAGAAAATGCCGCAGCAGCGGCTCTTCACTTCATAGGAAGAAGAATTGTGCAATTTCCTTTCTTGTTTGAATAACTGAACATGTGAATATTCTTCATAGATCATAAAAACAATATTAATGAAATGAAAACTGTTCTTCATTAATATGATAAAAAATCCTTTTTTCCAATAATATATACAATACCAGTTTAAAATATTACTAGTAAATAGAGAGATTTAATGATGACCAGTTTATGTACAGTACAGCTGTCAGTGTCGGTATGATATGATATACCGAAAGTTCATCACCGTTTACATGCATAAAGCTCCCCAAGATTCGTGACATACTTTTAACTTAAACGTTCTTAAACATGAAATATTTCTTACTAAACATATTTTAAAGATTCCTTGACTTTGTTTTCATATCAGGAAAGAACTTTTTTCGTGTAATGTATCTTTCGAATGATTTCGTCCGTTGATGGCTGATGTCAAAACATTTAGTAATTAGTTTCGTATATGCAGGTGCGTTTTTCTTTTAGCACATACAAATAAAAAGATTTAAAAATAATTATGAAAAACACGCCATACATTAGAAACATATATTAACAATATTCTTACTTAAAAATTGTCTTATTTTCACATGTGAAAATGTGTTCGAAACTAATGATAGATGTTTTACATATTTCGTCACTTCGAGGTTTCATCACCCAGACCTTGTGATGCATTATAAGCCAAAGTTAGGGAATTTCAAGATCAATAAGATGCGTATTTAAAATTGGACAATTCCATTTTTCAAAAGAAAAAATTAAGGTTATTGGATTAATTTTGTTTAGAGCCTAGTGCGAAATAGCTGATGTTTTCCAGGCTTTTATACAGTGGCGGATCCAGAAATTTTGAAAAAGGGAGTGGAGCCCGACCAGTTTTGGGTCAGGGAAGGGGTCCACTGCCACACCAAAAAACATTGAATTATCAAATCGTGTGTATTTTTTTTTTTTTGGACACAAGGTGGGGGGGGGGCTGGGGAGCTGGGCCCCCTCTAAATCCGCCACGTGATCAACACCGTTAAAAAGCCTGGAAAACGTCAGATATTTCGGCCTATTTATACAAGCACTTGTTTCGGAAACATTTTAACCCACAGAAAAATAAAAACAGTCATGTACGTGCGATATACTATGGGTTAAAAAGTATTATTGGATCGATCAAGTGCCTGACGTGTGCTATTTATATAAATAAATATAAATCAATGTTAACAAAACAAAAGTAATTATTTTCAACAGAAGTGGGCATTTATTAAAAGAAACATTTTCAATTAATGGTATTAATATAGAATGTGTAAAAACGTATAAATACCTAGGTATAATACTCTCAAATTCTGGTTCTTTCAAAGAAGCAAGGTGTAATTTATATAACAAAGCTTTAAAGTCATCATTTAAAATATACAAAGATATAAAATCAACAGATCCACCCATTAAAACTTTACTTCATCTATTTGATCACATGAGCTACCTATGGATCCGAAATATGGGGTGTATTGTCATCATCAATGCAAAGAAAAGAAAAATGTTTATTTGATATATTTAAAGATTGGGAGATTGAAAATCTTCATATGAAATTTTGCAAATTTATCATAGGGTCTGGGAAAAGAAGTACCAATATTGCAGTTCTCTCTGAACTGGGTAGACAACCAATATTTTATTCTATTATTATAGCAATTATATCTTACTGGCACAGACTGGAAAACATGCCTGAAAACTCTTTGTTATACAGTGCATACAAAGAATGCATTATCTTGGACAGTTGTAATGTAAATAGTTGGTTTTCAAATGTAACATATTTCTGTAACAGAATGGGCATAGATTTGTCAAGATGTAAATCAATGAAACTAATAACTTTAAAGAAACATCTGAAAAAAATTATTAGAGAAGATTTCCTTCAATATTGGTTTAAACAAAGAGATGATGGTTGTCTATCGGGTAAACTTACAACATATTTCTATATAAAAAGAAGTTTTGAAATTGAAAAGTATTTATTATTAAAAAATTTTGAACAAAGAAAAATTATATGCAAATTTAGAGTGAGTTCACATAATCTCAGAATAGAAAGTGGAAGGTACGAAAAAAAACTAAACTCTGCTGGAGAGCAAACCACCCTTGCAAGAAATGAAAGAATTTGTAGAATGTGCGACATGAACTGTGTGGAAGATGAGATACACTCACTGATTGAATGTCCATTATATAAGCATGATAGAGATGACTTTTTTAATATTATTGCTAAAAGTAATAAAAATTTCTATACTTTAACAAATAAAGAAAAATTTTTATGGATTATGTCTAATGAAGATGACATGTTGCTTATCAAGCTGGGTAATTTTTTAATCAATATCTTTAAAATAAGAAATAGCAAATTATGCTATGTTAAACAAAGAAACAAATAAATACAAAAGAGTAATATATAGAAATACTTTAAACAAACTATTATTTACAGTATATTGATTATGTATGTTGTAATCCCCAACTGCTGTAACATCATTTATCTTTTGTTAGTCACTGCTATCAATTTTGAATTTCTGCTTGTATGTTTTTTTTTTTTTTTTCCTTATTACTTGTATGCCCTGATGGGCCCCAAATTGGTATTAATAAATCTTATCTTATAATAGGATCATTCTAAAGCGTTTTTCGTCTTTTGAGAAGACGTAATATAATATTTAACGCTTCTTCTCGGTCACCATAATTTCCTAAACCATATTCGCTACCTAAAGAGTCCACAAATGTATAATTTTAAGGGGGCCGACTATAGTTTTATTGTGTGAAAACTACAATAGCAAAACTTTTCATTTTTATACCATATATAACATACATCAACTTCAGTGTACATGCAAAGTTTGGGGGAAATCTATCGTCCGGGTATTTTTGAGGGACCGTCTCAAAATACAGGTACATTTACTATAGGATTATATAGGAAAATGTCAATTTTAAGCACTTTAAAGCAATTTATACAAATACTACAATAGACATTTTGTTCAAACTATAATATTTGATGAGTAATACTATATTATACAATATATGTAAGAAACACAAAATTCTACCGTCTTGTTACCAGAGGGGGCATCTCAAAATGCAAAAAATCAGCAATTTTTACTATATTTATAGAGTACTACAAAATATGACGTACACAATAGATTCACATGAAAATATAATAAAAATATTGGAAACTTTCTCAAATTTCAAATTTCTATGTTTTAAATTTCAAGAGTGTATGTTTAAAACTTTTTCTTTAATTATATTTATATTACCCCTTTCTTTAAGAGCTACAGATTATCACAACGTCAAAAAGACACTGCGTCAACCTACCTATCAATTTCAAAACCGATTAAAAAATCAGTTATATCAAATTGTAATAACATTTTTAGACCTATAATTTCTTAATTTTGTTTAATTTTAATAATTAAGCGAAAAAAGTTGCATTAAAACAGTAAATACGCTTCATTTTATTTTGATGCGCGAAATATTGCGCATGGAAACTATAGTCGGCCCCCTTAAATAAAGACAATAATGCTATGGAAGGGAATTACCGCCAAAAGTCTATGTATCTTGCTTTTATTCTTATTCTGCCTACTTCTTTATGCCTTGTTGTTTTGTAATTATATGTCACTTTATTGTTTTCATATTCGTCTTTATTACATTTCACTTTGACTTTTATCATTCTTCATTTTGTCTTTACTTCTATGTTGCTTTATTCTTGTTAATTCATTCTACTTTCTTTTAAACTTAAACAGTTTCTTTAATAAATTATTAGCATTATCTCTACTACGAATGTTAAATTCAATCACCCTAACAATGAAGCATATTCAATGAAGACGAATGGAAGTTGTCAAACCGTCAAAATTTAGTGCGGCATTATAACGCTAGGTGTCGTAGTGTTCGCTACAAGTGTTGGTAAAACTAGGTAAGCAAACCCGGGCCGGGTTTATCAATCGAACTTCTGAGGGCCGGATCCGATCTCCCGATCCAATGATGGAAACTCCATATTTATTTTCTCTGGGCACACAGAAAAAGCGGCTTCGTTTTTCAGACATAACTTTATACTATACTGAATTGTTAATTTAAAGGCCTACCCACTTTTTGTAAGAGTAAGGGTCACATAAATAAATGTAGTACGTATAGTAGGAAGAAAATTTAAATTTGATACTATAGAAGAATTTGAATCTAATTCAAAACCCACCCCGCCCCCGAAATAGGATTTCATTGGCGTCGGGAGCAATTGAAAGTTGGGGGGGGGGGGGGTAAGTGTAAAAAAAAATTTGCAGACCTTCAAAAAAAGACCTGACAAGCCAAAAAAAATTCCATTTTCCAAACACAAAAATCCTATTTCGTGAGAAGGGATGGGGTGGGGTGTGTTAAAGGTTCGAACTCCAGTGCCAGAGTTTTTTTCCCAAATACCACCACTTTCCCCATTTTAAACCTTTACTGCATCGTGTCTATGGAAAGAGGGGGGAGGGGGGGGGGCTAAACCTACGCAGGAATGTTCAATGTCTATATTAAGTCTATCTTTGGATAGCTGCAGATCTGTAGGTCTCCGAAAAAAATTATTGATAGAACTTTAGCTGCAGATCTGTAGCTCTCCGAATAAAATTATTGATCTCCGGTCTATCAATATATATTTTTTCGGAGAGCTACAGATCTGCAGCTACTCTTTGGAAAGAAGTGGGGGCTAAGCCCATCCACCCCCCCCCCCCCACCCCCTCCTCTCCCCGGTTCCGACGCCTATGTATTTTCAAGTTTGGACAATTTCCTGGGGTTTATTTGCGCTTGTCAAGTTGTTTTCAGCCGGGTAGCTTGAATATTTTTTCTCTTGTTGCCCCTCTCCCCACATTCAAAAACGATGCTACGTCAGTGTTCTCTCGCCTGAAAAATATAACTCTTCTAAAGTTATTTGTTGGATATTTGAATTACAGTTTAATTGTTATAAAAATGTTAAATATTTTGATACTAGTTAACCCTTATAAATTGGGTTGTTTTTCAGAACCTTCCACTGAACTGAACTTTATTTCACGACACATAGTTACAGCTGATGCGCGTGATTCTAGGGACAGGGCTTTACAAAGGAGTGAGGAGCGTTATGGGTAGGCAGGCGCGGATCCAGATTTTTTTTCCAGGGAGGGGGGGACCAAGTAAAAAAAATCCAATCCCAGAAATTTATTGACAAGCATAAAAAGACGAAAAAAACCTAAAGTCGCTCAAACAACTAAATTCTATTTCGTGGGCGGGGGGGGGGGGAGGGTTAACTTTTTTTCCTTTTTTTAGTAACCTTGTTAATTCCAGGGGGTCCAACCCCCCCCCCCCCCCCTCTAGATCCGCGCATGGAAGGCGAAGTCTGAAACGGACTACATGCACCCAGGCATACTAGAAACACCCCGTTTTTTTTCTGCGTTAATATTTTATATTAAAGAAAGAAATATATTTAGTACGCATCGTGTTTGTCATCAACCAGGAAAGCTAAAAAAATCTTAAAACTCGAAAATTCTATTTGGTGGTGTTGAAGGGGGGGGGGGTCGTCAACTTTTTACTTTTTTCAGTAATAAAATTTACTCAAATGCCACTAAGTACATTACTTTTAATATTATAAATTGACTATGAGTACTGCAACAAAAAGTGTAAGGGATAAGGAATGGGGGGAAACAAGCCTTTCGCTGAACTTTTCCAGTAGTAAATTTTACTTTAAAAAGTTACGTTTAGGAAAATGTTTCAACCAGGGACCTATATACTAGTATATAGGTCCCTGATAGAACGGATAAATTTTCTTCAAAAACTGAAAACGTTAGTATATATAAACATTGTTTTACGATTTGTTTTATGATTTAAAAAAAACTATTCGAGGGAGGGGTTGCTAGGAATGGGGGCGAATTGCTATGTATAGCGAGATTTCCCACGGAAGACTATAGCTATATACTGAAACTTCCCCGGGGGGAGTCCCACTGTATAGTCTTCCGAAGGAAGCATCACTAAGTAGTCAGTCTTCCAGGGGAAATCTTACCATCTAGCGAGACTTCCGAGGGAATGGCATGTATCGGGTACAAACCTGGACTTATAACAAACATCAGTCTTTAAAAAATTTAAGTTTGATTTATAAAGTATTAAGGCAGAAAATTGAAAAAACTCGAATAACCCAGGCACGGGTTTGCTTACCTAGTTTTACCAACACCCCTGCCACCTAGCGTTATAATGCGGCACTAAATTCGGACAACTTGTATTCGTCTTTATTGAATATATGCTTCATTGTTTGCGTGATTGAGTTAACGTTCGTAATTGTTCTAATCATTTAAGAAACTGTATCAATTTAAAAGAAAGTAAGATGAAGTTACAAGAATAAAGCAACATAGAGGTAAGGGCAAAATGAAGAAGGATAAAAGTCAAAGTGAAATGTAATAAAGACGAATATGAAAACAATAAAGTGACATATAATAACAATAACAACAAAGCATAAAGAAGTAGGCAGAATAAGAATAAAAGCAAGATACATAGACTTTTGGCGGTAATTCCCTTCCATATAATGCAAAGTGTAAAGGATTTATAACTAAAGGCGTTATAACGCGATAAAAGGCGTAATACATAGTAACGTAGAAATAATTTTCATGTTTTATTATCAGTATGTAAGCATGGTAAGAGCGGAACAAAACCTAATTTATTACCTTGTCCTGTCCTTTAATTTATATTATTGATTTTTTTAACTTTATGTTTAAAAAATATTTTTCAATCATTTTTTTTTCTATTCCAAATATTCAAATACGAGGGCTAATGATCCAAAAGTTCGTGGGATTTCTTTCTAAAATTTTATCGTGATTGATGAAAGCAAATAATAGGCATTTTATAAAATAGAGCAATTATGCAACAATACTGGAAAATTTGATCATGTTCCAATTACCAAAAAGGTCACACGAGGTTTCTGAACATGGATAGTTGTACAATCCTGGTGGAGACTTTGACGTAACGTCATTAAAAGTATGTCAAGTCACATCTCACCCTCATGTAGAAGTGGATTAAGAAATTCTACCGAATGCTGCCTTTTTCTCAATTTTTGTTTTCTCAAGAGAAGCCTGGGTATCCTCTCACACCGACTTATCTCCATATTACCGTACATACATATTTCAAAATACTCCGTCTTTCCATAGGATGTTCCGATCATAAGCGCTTGGTTTCAGGATGTTGTATTTTGTGTATTATGTGTTTTTCTATGTGTGTCTGAATACCCTCAATGAAATAAATATTAAAAAAATCGCTGAAATTAGCACGTTTTAAAAATTTCATTCATGTATTTACTGTGAAATTTATTCAAAAATGTGTGGCAATTGGCAGTAAGCAGGTGACAGCAAACAGCTGAGCAGTTAGAATTAAGCAGCTAGCTGTCTTATTTGGAATGCCATACTTTCACTTGATTCGAACATTTTGTAAGCTATTTTAATGAAATCGCAATTGTAACTCTGACTTCCAGTCTTGAATCTGTACTAAGTTCTTCGAATTAATCAAGGCGACAGATTGTGCAGAGAATGATAATGCGGAAATAGAAGTAATTTATCTCTTATATAGTGTACTATGTGATCGATAAAGTGAGCTGAATACTGGCTTAATCGTATTAAATAGATTCAGATTAAATCAACCGATGTTTGAAAAATTCTCCTCCATCTCTTAGTAGGATCATTGTTCAATGTTGATTTAGGTGAAATTTCCGTCTAATGTTCTTTCGCTTTCCAGATCCCCGAAATAATTGGAACATGAGATTACTGATTTTATAGAAAAATCGTTAAAGTTTCAGGATTATAAATAAAGAGTTCAGACCCAAGGGGAGCGTACTCATTATCCTATCCCCAATTGAATTGTAAGAAGTAACGACTAAGGAAAAAATATACACAAAAGCTCGTATTTTCTGTATTTTTTTTTTTAAAATTTAGAGTAGTCTCCCTCCAACCTCTTCTCGAATTAACCACTTGTTCATCTGATCGCCTTTTCCGTATTTGCCTTTATTTTGTCAGATTTTAGTATCATCGATGTATGTTATACGCTTTAAAATTTGGTCCCTTTTATAAACCTATACTTTAAAGTCTTACATTTTCAATTTTTTACAGAGAGGTCATAAAAAATCCATGTTTGAACGCAGAGTGAGATACTGGACCTAGTGGGCCACTTACAATCTGTTGGAATCCTCATGGGTACCAATTGTGCCTCATTATTAGCAGACCTATTTTTAGTATTCATATGAAGCAGAGTTTGTCCAAAATGTTAAACGTGAAATTAAGAAAAACACTTGCTGTGGCCTTCAACTCGACGTTTAGGTATATCGACGACGTATTGTCAATTAACAATGGTTATTTCCATTCTTATGTCGATACGATATATCCCGCTGAGCTTGAAATAAATGATACCACAGAGGCTGAAATATCTGTTTCACATTAAGATATATTTTACTTGAAAAAAGTTAATGGTTATCTAACTACCAAGTTTTATATATGATAAACGGGATCAATCGTCAACTTTCTTTACTTACACAGCAATATACCTTCATCGCCTGCATGCGGGATTTATATCTCTCAGTTGATTCGATACACAAGAACATGCTCTCCGTATGGACAAATTCTAAAACGAGGTAATTATATAAATTAATTATTGACAGACAAATGTAAAGTCATTTCGTAAGTTCTTTGGTCGATACAATCTTGTCAGCAAATACAATCTACATGTATCATTAAGACAATTAATGCTGACTGACGTTTTTCCCACGCGTTGTTATTATACATATACACCCTAAATTGACGACGGATTTTTCCTTCATTCCCGATCATGACAAGGAGCAAAGGGCTGGTGTGACAGGTCGGCAAGGAGTGCTAATTCCTCCATGGCACCTGATCCTACCTTTGATTTTTTTTGGAGGTCATCTTTTGCTCTGCTCCAATTTTGAATTGTATACGGGACTTGAATACTGTTCGTGTTCTCCACATAGGCCAGGTTCCTCATTGCATCAAGGGGAACATCTAAACTCAACAAAAAAAGAAACGCATATTGTTTTATTCTTCAAAGAAATTTTTAAAATGTACATGAAACAACTAATTTTTATATCATTGGATACCTGTGACCTATTTAAAGAACAACATGGGATTTTAAAACCCAAGTGTTGAATTATCTCCCTTGATTAAACATGTTTATGAAAGTAGTGTTTTTCATGATTTCTTCTAAATCAGATGTCTATTTTCATTGATATTTTGGATTTAGAGAAACTTTTTACACTTCTATTAAACCCATATTTAAAATTTTTATTGCAGTGTTAATACTGCAATGCCACGCCCAAACAAAGATGAATAAAACCAGGCTAACGATGATACTAAATGGAGCTACGCAACAGGAAGTTGCAACTGTATTTGAAATAAATCAGTGGGTTTTGCAACCTTAAAACTAACGTCTGAAGACCACTATCTGGCCATCCGCAGGTAATCACAACCAGGCAGGACCGTCAGACACCCCCCCCCCCCTTCATCACTTCATGCGATTCAGAACTTGCTGTAAAAACTGCTGCTACAATTGCAGGATGAAAAAATCAGCATAAAAATGCATAAATTGTTCGCATGAGACTGAAATGAGATGATATTCCCCCACGATATCCGTACATTGGAAACCCTCTAGCATTGAGACTTTGCACAGTACATATTGTTATGCCCCTTGAATTTGGGGGCAATGAAAATGACCTCAACTTGACTTTTCAATTTGCAACATTGATTTTTATCACAACACACTCTAAAATCGCTTAAATTATATAAGGTTTAAACTGAAAACTTAGAATTTCATATTATTCTGATTATGCGTTTCTTTTTTTGTTCAGTATATATATAGCCTTTGGTGAGCGGGTCTGATAAAAGTCTGTTAGAATTCCACTGGGTACTGATTAAGCTCTTTTAAGACTTTTTTTAAAATTCTTATAAAGTTGAAATATGTGAATTGATTCAGATTCAACTTAAAACAGAAGTTTTCTTGTCGTAATCTTAAACTGGACACATTAAAAAATATATCGTTGACATGAAATCAACTATCACGACCTTGTATAGAGAGAGAATTTATGGGCAGTTTGCCTGTTACCCAATCTTTTCAATTTTCTGAATACATATTGTTTTAATCAAGTACTAGTATTTGATAACATCATTCATTTTCATACATATGTCGATTCGATGTATTCCACTGACGACTCCTCTATTTCTGATGATTAGGGCATCACATGCTCCCTGTTTGTAAGGTTTAATACGATTTTTGAGTCTGATTACTGCTCATTATCTTCAAATTTCATCATATAAGAAAATGAAAACAGAATAGGGATGGTCACGCTAAAAATTAAATTATCTACGTTCTCTGATCATCGAGCGCCAAATCAGAATGACACGCACTGTGTCCATCTCTTCAATAAAGGTTAAAGGCGCATTTGTTGAATGCTGGCCCTGTGAAACGACCAGCAGATGAATTCTTGCACAAATCATTGACACCGGTTGTAAATAGTTTTTTAGCTATGAGGGCAATTAAGTTCAAGTCAAGGTTAGGAATTGGTTGAGAACCGGCAAATGGGGTTAAAGGGCATCAAGGAGAGTGGTTATTGTTCACCTATTTTGGATTGACCACATCGTCTCGTTTCTGGAATCGTAGGGAGCTCTTGTACAAGTGATTAGACAAAGACAAAATGTCTAGATCATTGAGGTATATTGTAAGCAATGGGAGGATCACATTACCACATCAGCAACAAATTTATCTCTTGTAAAACACCAGGTATATAAAGTTGGCTTGGTTAGGGTTGAATTTATTGGAAGTTTGTCTGATTTGTTACTCACTAAAGAGTTATAGCATGAAAAAGATCACTCACTGCTTAAAGGCCTTGAGTGCTGAGTATAAGCCAAAATTTGCTCTCTACCGACAAGTGGTGGCATCTCCATATGAGTGAAATATTCTTTAGAGGGACGTTAAACAACAAACAAGAATTAAACAAAACAAGGCATACGTTTTAAAATTAATTGCCTGCATGGTCTGTTTTGCTCTATGTTATCATTTTAAAAAGCTAAAAGGGGGGCAGACGAAGTTCCACTCTGTCTAATGCACCAGGCCTGCGATGAATCCATCAATCTTGCTGAACAGGATTTTTTTTAAAAACAAGATAACTGTCAGTGGCATATTATGTTTATTTCAGTATGTAATGTGATCGTAAAGAATGACTATGTGATTGAGGGTCCTCATAATTTGTGTTTTAATATAGACACTGCAGTCACGTGCTTTGTTTTGAACACGTGAACATATTTGGATTTAACCAATGTGGTACTTGAAATTCTGATTGACAAAACGATTTCCCTCAGGTTTTCGGTTCTTTACTCTTCCGAGCAATGTTGATTTTATTGACTTGATTCATAGAAGAATGTTCCATTAAATCATATACATATATATGTAGTTTTTGGAGATCAAGTCTGAGGACAATCTGTCGGATACCATGCGTACTAATTGCAACCCTCATAAGCGGACCTTTTGGTATTTTTGTATGTATATGAAAAAAATGATAAAAACCTCTTGAAAAGATGTCTCAGGCTGTGACCTTCAATTAAACATTTCGACATATCGATGACATTTTATCTATAAAATATTTTTTTATTTCTAAGTTGTTTCGACATATCATTTTAACTCGAAATGAAAGATACAGTAGAGTCTGACACATTTGTTTCATACTTGGATATTTTATTAGAAATGGACGTCAATGAAATTTTATAATAAACTTAATGAGTCCAACTTTTGAATGGCTTATATTTATTATGTAACAGTATATCCTGGCGTATTGTATTTTCGACCTATTTAGACATTATTTATTAATTTATTGCAAACTTTATAGAATCTAAGAAAATATGGGATTAAAATGTTAGCATATGTGTCTATAAATAAAATGATATAACCCATATTGCAGTTTTGTGTTTATTTTATTTATATGCCATAATATGGAGAGGGTGCAGTTTTCCTCACAAAAATATTAGCGTCTTGTGTTTTCGACCTAAATATAGTATCAACGCCCAATCAGTAATGGCTATAAATATCCATAGGATACTCAAAACAATAAAACTACGACTGTCTGTCTTCCAAAAAAACATTGAACAAGTTGCATAATTTGGTTGCAAATACATTTATTCGTTGGTTGCATCCATCTGTCAGTAGCTGTGCATTTCCACAAAAAAAATCAATGAAATTACGTTGCATTTTTCAGTAAAAATTTGTAAGAAAGTGCCCATATTTAAGGAAGAAAAAAATTCGTTTGATCCACCCATTCATTTCAATATTCATGCGTCTCTTTGACAGAGATCTTAATTTTCTTTCGGAAAAATGTCATCAAAAAATCTTTGTAATTAATCGATTACGGCTTTGATTAATCAACAGATAAAATGTGCATTAGGAAAAAGACTAGAATTTCTGACAATGGACTAAAACCATCGGGTGAATTCCGTTGAATTAATTATTTTGGGTATTTTCACAACAGTTGTGCTTCAATAATATTTTACCAAGTGTTGCAACCGAAAATTATATTCTACCGCGCGGTATCTGCACGGGAAACAGATTGGGAAAAATAGGTCGAAAATACAATACGGTCGAAAATAGGATACGAGATGATACCATTATCACCTTTTGAGTTGATATCTTTCAAATGAAACAATACATGTAGTTTCTGAAATTGGACGATTTATTGATAAATATGTGGATGTTACAAGGGTATCAGAAGTCTCGTTTAGAGCAAAAACTTTGCATATTCTTTGGTCGATGGACTGACCTTGAACGGAAATGTAATCTTATATTAAATGGAATTTTAACTGAAATTCATCATACAAATTGTTAAAATTTAGGCATTTAGTTATTTTTTTCTGTTTTCTGATAATGATAAGGAGCAACTATGAGTGAGACCAGTCGACTGGGGATCTAGGGTTGCTTACTCTTCCATGGCACCTGACATCACCTCTGATGTTTTTAGGACCTTGTTAGCCCTGATCCAATTTGTATTATTTCAGTGTACGTTTGAGCTTGCTAATGTTCTTTACCTTCATATTTCATTATTTCATAAATAATACAGGTTAATCACGCTAATATAATATAATTCTTTACCAGGGTGGTCTGCAGGAATTAATTAATGTACATCGAAATAATTTTAAAGGAGGGAGAGTACAATATATAGTTGTTTTTGAATATCAAAATTTACTCATACACCTAGCTTAAAAAACTGTTACTAAATTCAGTATTATATTAATTTATTTCAATGGCAGCTTTTAATATTACAAGAAATATTAATATAATAGAAATTTCTAATATTTGTTCAGTTTTTCAAAGCTCAGTGATTTCTTGGTCTGGCTGTCTGAAAGTTTTGGTCATGTGATTTTCATCTAAATTGACCCTGAACTATATATATTTTTTTCATAGATAATCATTAAATTTAATATCAAAACACATTTATTTGATTAATGGGAAGCCCCAACTTGAGGCAATCAATGTAGAAGGTGGGAATTATTTTTTTACTTAAATGACAAATTAACAGATAATGAAAAATACAAAGACTACTGTAAGAAAATTGTATTTGTTTTTTTCCGAGACAAAAGACATAACATTTTATAGAAGTAGATGCAATATATGGAGATAACAAAGAGCATTCAAGCTCAAATGGCCATTCAAACAATGCAAATCAGGAGAAGAGCATACAAAGACCTGTAAAACGTCAGAGAAGGGATCAGGTACTATGAAGGAGTGGGCATACCTGCCCATCGCGGTCATACCCGTCATGTGCTCCTTTTCATGATGGGAAGTAACGAAAAAATCTGTCGACAATTCGTTGTGTAAATAATAACAATAAGTATGGAAATCGCGAGTCAACATTTGACTTAATGATAGAATGTATTTAAGAAATAAAGTCCGCGTTTTCTTGATTGTTGCTGAATAATCTCCGAGGTCGAGAAATGTTGTTTGAAAGATAAAAGCCGAGGCTTTTATGTTTAAAACAACATTTCTCGACCTCGGAGGTTATTCTGCATCATTCACGACAACAATGGCGTTATTTCTATTCTGCTATCGGTTCTAAAATACGACTGATCGTTTCTCTATAGAGAAACGAATTAGTTCACCTTTTTGCGAATATGCTGTTTCAGTTAGCACCAGAGTGTAAATGTTTGTTTACCTGTGCATGGAATGCAGACGATTTGAGCATTCGTCGCATTAAAATTAACCTTTTATTAATACAAAATCTTTGTGTATCATACATTGATTACTCTTTTTAAGGAATGAAGCTTATTTCAACTTATGTTATACGATATAACATAACTTGGGGCAGTTTACGCTTTATAAACCGCGAAGCGGTTAACAAAAAAGCGTAAACTGCCCCAAGTTATGTTATATCGTTTAACATAAGTTGAAATAATCTTCATTCCTTATAATTTAATTTTAAAGTAGACAATGTGACAATTTTCCCATTTTTTCCTTCGGAAAAAGGCTTCAAATATCGCAAATTTTAAAAGTTAACGTCAAGCGGAGTAATACGTTTGTTGACGTAACTCATTGTGACGTAGGCAAGTTATGTCCCAGATAGCATGACTATGTTGGGCCAACACTGGAAAAAGGTTGTATGGTTGGCGTGTTCTCGACCATGACAGAATTCCAATGTTGGCCCAACATTGGTCCAACATAAGCAATTTTCATTCACTTTACTTTCCAAGGAAGGAAGGATGCTGACGTTGGCCCAACGTTGGTCCAATGTATATAATACATCCTTAAAGAAAGTGTCTTTGCAAATTGGTAGTTGTATGTTGGCCCAACGTTGGCCCGATGTTTGTAGTACACCTGTAAAGAATGTGTCAAATCAAGTTGGTAGTGGTATGTTGGTCCAACGACGGCCCCATGTTTGTAATACACCCTTACAGAAAGTGTCTTATCAAGTTGGTAGTAGTATGTTGGTCCAACGTTGGCCCAATGATTGTAGTACACCCTTAAAGAAAATGTCTTATAAAGTTGGTAGTAGTATGTTGGCCCACATCGTCTCAAGCCACGGTCCGGAGTCCGCTTACATAGCTCTCTCCTACCCGTGGCTGCTTGATCACAAAAAGTGTCGTAATCTTGAATATTCACGCCTCTCTATTGTGACGTCATATTCAGTCAGTGGCAAGTTTTATTTCCATCGCAATCGAAATCAACAACTGACGTCAACAGTATGCAAGAAATATTTCCTATACTGCGATTGGATATTGAAAGTTCGCGATAAAGTTCATCATCCGACTATGCTTTACTCGCATTGGTCAATATTTTAATGAGCTACGAAGAATTCTCTCCTCGTTGAACCACGGCCAGAGTGGGAGAGGAGCGTAGTCATTTTGGCCGTGGTTTGCGACGATGGTTGGCCCAACGTTGGCCCGATGTTAGGCCAAAATAAAAATTACCTTTGTTTCCCCTAACGCGACCGACCCAATGAAATCGCGCCGACTGAAAAGATTTTTCAAATAAGATGATTTAAAAATTTTTTTTATTGTCAACCAAGTTTTATAAAATACAATTCTATCAAAATCAGATTTTAAGAGAATGGCAAACATTGTTCTACCGTGATTTTCAAGTATTTGTTGGAAATAAAATGGCGAGAATTAGTTCTTCATAAAACAACGGCGACGCCTCAATCTTGTGCCTTTAGTTAACTAGAATTCTTCACTCTTGAAACAATTTGAAAATAAAATTTACAATGACTAACTTCGAGTGTTTCGGTGTCTTGGCGTCTCCATGTGAGTAAATAAATTTTCGAAAGGGAGGGTAAACAAGGAAGAAACAATTCTGTCTGTTGAATTCAAGATACGTAATACATGGAAAGGCCAGCCTCATGAACAAATGAGAGGCCCACCTAGTGAACACATCATTCAATTTCACTGCATTTTATTAAATTTGAGTTTTGATCTAATTATCAATTCATCTATGTTCCTATGTTTACTATATGCCATTATGGAATCATAGGAGTTAATGTAAATATGTCTCCATATTCATCCTGATATAATTCAGTTGTCCTTTTTCATGCCTTTATTTAGTGGTTAAATTTCGTGACTATGACATTGTATATATAGCATTTTTATCATTTATAGATTCGGTTTGCTTCAATTAAATATTGTTGTTTACATATTCTCTCCAAATACTTTTGAAATCATTTCAATTCAGCTTCCTTAGACGTCCGGTGTATTTTTCTTTAATTAGGTCCTTGAAGATTGGTTGGTTCTTTGCTTATAACCCCTTCGATATTTGTTGGGATGACATTTGAACACTTCCCCATTGCTCCAAATTTAGACGTACTACGCTCTTTTTTGCCATTAAGCAGTGGGGGATCTTTTTTGAGCCAGCATCTTCTGCGACACTGGACACTTCTGGTCCCTTAATTTTGAAGGACCGTTTTCAACCTTCCTCATTGGTATTTTAACCTGCGACTTAAAATTAGCCACTTACGTCTTAACTCCAAAGCAAAATGCTCCAGAATCACTGCAAATCTCACGGCCCTCAAAAAAGTACATCGATTGTCTATAAGCACTGGAGGCTGATTGAAGGTTTGAAAAAATATACTCTGATGTCCAGTCTTTGCGTATTTGAGAATCTTGTCTCTTTTATTCGATTTATATTAATGTACTCTAGCGTGAGATATTTCACAAGTTCAACTGAATTACAGTTGTGAATTAATTAATCATGAATTTTGGTTTTAAAAGGCATATTCATGATGCCAGTACTTAGCATTTTGTTCACAAATCAATTTGTTTTGTACTTTTCTTATTTATAAATGTAACTTTCCATTAAATTTTACAATGTATTTTCAAAGCTGCTATCAGAAAATAAAATTGTTTGCCTACCTACCGACCCAAATTGAGAATTTAGGGTCGGGTTAGGGGAAACAAAGATATTTTTAATTCCGGCCTTAGCAAGAATGTTATTTTGTTTAGGTGTTTCAAAGATGGGATATATATATATTGGGCCAACGTTGGTCCAATTATTATACTGCCAACTAAATGATGGTGTCAATTTTATATTTTAATTAAGATGCACATTATGAAATAATTAAGAGGATATTCTATGTTCATGCTTTTCATTGGATGATTGCTTTTGTTTAGATATGATATTTTCAACATTTTAACTTTGAACTTAAGTGATCACAGCACCAAAGAGTGTTTATTCTATTTTTTGAATTGTGTGCATGCTTATTTATTTGTAATAAAACGCTTAAAATTATGATTTTTTTTCATGAGCGTTGTATTCATGAGAATTAAGAGAAGACTGAATTAATGTTAGTTAAAAGTTCTCAGGAATAGGATGTGAATCCCAGATAGCAGAACATCGTTGTTCCAGTCTTACATTATGTTTGTATTATCGCTGTTGGGTTACTTGGCCAACAATGGTCCTACATGGAATATTGATATTTGGTTATGTATAATGGGGTCAGTGTTGGGCTAACTGTTGGTTTTATATCATAAAACTATTATCGTGAGAGAAAATATTTGTTGAGGGTTTTGCATCGGCACCAAGTTGGCCCAATATACCATGAATCTGGCTGAGCATCATGGGTAGACAACTCCAGGTTTCTTGTAATACCAGCGCCATTTTTAATCTGACACGAGCGTAATGAGACTGCATGATGATGCCTTGCATATCTGCATCGACTTTGTAACGTTTATAGTGTAAACGATATCGTGTACAAATCTGTGTATATCAGTGCAGAGGCCAGGTGCTGTTGATTCAACACTGCCCCAGATAGCATGCTAACATTGGGCCAAAGTTGGGCCAATGTTATCGGTTACATTGGGCCAATGTTGGCAAATGACATAGACCCAATGTAAGTTTGCTTATCGGCCCAGTATGTTGTGCCAGCGTTTGCCCAATGTAGAGTGCTATTCCTACAGATATTGGCCCAACGTTGCAACAACATTGTCCAAATGAATGCGACATTGGGCCAATCTTGGCCCAACGTCAACAAGAACATTGGGCCGATGTTGGCAAATGACGTTGGCCCAGTGTCATTTTGCTCATTGGCCCAATGTTGGCCCGATATATTGGACCAACATTGGGTCAATGTGTATAAACATTTAATTGTTAGAAATCTGTATAACAAATCCGATAGTCTCTAAAATCAGAAATAAATCTACCACCAATCCTTTTTGAAAATGCAAGTTCGCTAAAATAAATTTACAAGGCTTGTTAAAATTCTTAAAATTTATCAAAACAAAATAAATTATAAGTGATTAAATTTATTGTTTCTATACAAGAAAAATAAATGAAATTATAAAATAACAAATGTGTTTTGATACAATTAAAACGATAAATAATTTGCCCCTTATTTAGATTGAAAATTGTGTCGAGTAGAATAAATTTCCGAAGTCTACCACTCATTTTACTTGTATACACTTAAAGTCGAGCACATGATCAAACATGTTGAAAATGTTGAACATGTTGAAGTTAAAACAAAATTTATTCAGTACTAAAACATAAATTGGGTTCTTTCATTTAAAATGTGTTCAGTGTATTTTACTTTGAATAATGATTTATATGGGGCAACATTGAATCAAAATCGGTGTGAACCAGGAAACAATACGGTTATTCCTCAATTGAGGAATTGCTTTAAAATATAGTGATATACTTGTAAATTTAATCGTATGTTTACTCTTTACTGAGAAAAGTAACAAATGTATTAAGTACCAAATACTACAATTTTAGTGCTACTTGAGATTCTAAAAAGACATTGAGAACACAATCAAAGAATGGTTTTAGTAAGGTATGCCAAGGACAGGGATAAGGGAGGAAGAAACGGACAGAAAAGAAAAGAAGGGGAGGAGGAGACTCTGGAGAGAGAAGAGGAGACTTAGGAGAGGGATCAGACTGAACGTGGCAGTGCCTAACTTTTTTCTGTTATATACTGTGACTTACCTGTAGTTCTCTCCTTTTCTGTGCCTGTTTGTCGGTAACAAACACGATGCAAATGCCAGAAACATTTTTTTGTGTAAGTAAACAAATTGCGGGATTCATTTTAGTATTATTTCAAGAACAGGATGGCTTTGTTTATTTTTTTAGACGTGCTTATTGATACCTGTAATTTAATAAACTTGTGCATAAATTTACATCACAGAGGGAGTATACAGTCATGTAACCCTACATGTATCGCTTCAAGTGTGCATCAACTTTTTGTTCTTTATTCATGTTTTCTTCATGCATTGAGCAATAAAATATTAGTATGTTATAATTTGATTTTATATTCTGATTTCTTTTTCCTCATTTTTTTAAATTAATGTAGAGCTACTTACAATGCAATACTTGTTGATGGTAACTCTGAGATATTGTGAATATGTATTAAACTATTAATCTAGCATATATAGTATTAAATGGGTTTTACCATTAAACTGTACTACAAAACTACTATAACCTTATTATATAAAGATTGTTATTCAATTTTGAGGACAATTGGCCAACCAGTGAAGAGCAAATGAGTTGTCCTGGTGGAGAGCCAATAAGATACAAACCAACGTTGGACCAAAATGATGTTTGCCTAATATTGAAAGAATAAGTGGCCCAACAACGGCTCAATAATATCCGTTCTTGGTCCAACAATAAGCCAACAAATTGGTCTGATTAAGGGCCGATGAGCAAAATACCGTTGGCCCAACATTAATTGCTTACAATGGCCCAACTGTTCAAAAATGACGTTTGCCCAACATTAAAAGAATACATGGGCCCAACAGTGGCCCAATATTAACTGTTACATTGGCCCAACAATAAGCCAACAAGTTGGTTTGATTAAGGGCCGATGAGCAAATTACCGATGGCCCAATGTTGAATGCATATACGGTGGCCCGACATGAGGAGCATTGTTGGCCCAACAAAGGTCCAATTACATCCTGCTATCTGGGGTTATACAAAATGTTTAAAATTGTTTATCCAATCAAATGACGTGTTACAACTGAAATTAAATTATATGAATGTACAATAACAAAATCAATCTTCTACCGCCTTTTTTACCGCTTAATCACTAAAATCACCGAGTTTAAAAATGGCGTAGGGATGTCCGTGGAACAGCCCCGCTTAGCTATAAAAACCGACATTCATCAGCTTCTTTATGAAATGTACACGTGATTAGACTGCGAAAGACGACACATCGATGTTGTTTTAAAAGTATTTCAATCTGAGTCAAATATATATTTCAACTGCACAGGTCTGATATGTGTTTCTAATCTGATAATTTTTTGATGACGTTTGTGATTATTAGAGAATAATGTCCGTGGCATTTCTTTGATCTTGGCAATAACCGTAGTAGAATTGCTGACAAGGTCATTGTATCGACCATAGAAATTACTAATGATAACTTTAAATGAAAATTTTAAAATTCGTGTTACATAAACTTGTTTTTCAATAAAGAATTTCGTTTCAGAAGTTGCTCATACAGAGCATGCACTTACATATCGAATTAACTCAGTGTTATAAACCCCATATGCAGATGACAAGGGTAGATTGCTGCGCAGGTAAGGGAAGTAGACGATTAAAAAGTTAGAGTCATCACGCTTATCGTAAAGAATTGTTGTTAGATTACCATTAACGTCTTTTTCTAGTAAATATCCAAAAATGAAACAGTTGTGTCAGACTCTGTAATATCTTATTTCAAACTCATCGGGATATATTCTGTCGATATATAAATGTAAATAACTACTGTTAATTGATAATACATCATCGATATACCAAAATGTCGATTGAAGGGCACAATAAGCGTTTCTTCTTCTCATGTTCAAGATTTTGTTTAAATCTTCTTCAAATGAATTCAAAAATAGGTCTGGTAAACAGATATTGTTAATTTAAAAAAAACTTCGCAAAAGTACCTTTTTAATACATGTATCAACTCCAGATCTAGAGTACTGGTGTGTACAGTCTGTCTGAGTCAGAATGTTTTATAACAAAATAATTAATTAATGCATTGGAGGTATCGGTTTAAAAATAAAAGCACACATTGACTGTACCTTTAAATGATATAAATGTTTAATAAGTAACACTTAAATGTTTGATTGACCATTGTGATTCAGAGCTAGTAACTTTTAACATTCCTTCATCCCCTTCCCGTGGTCAGCTGACACCAACGGACATATGTTGGCTAACGGAAGAAATGTAAAATGTAAGCATATTAAACTTTCTTTAAACGGTACGAGAAATAATCCAAATATTTTGGGTTTTGGTGTGCTTTCGTTGTTGATTAGCATTTTAGATATTAAAATTCGTGAAAACACCCTTAGCTTTTTTTGTGTGTGTGAAATCCAGGGTATTCCAAGAGCAAGTAATACAATGAAATGTACATGTAAGACTTAACACATTTTCCAGATTGCAATATATTTACAAATGATAGTATATTTATACAGGGAACCAAGACAAAAAGGAAACTGTCAAATTTCTTTGTTGTCATGAAGGATGCTTTCATTAGTGGGGATGCCTTGAGATTTGACGAGGAGATAACTTGCAAATTGACATTCAAATGACGAGGACTTCATTCATTTTATTGTTCCTTGTAAAAATATATAGCAACTCAATAAATCTCTTTAATTATATATCGATTCTCTTGCTGCATTAAGTCAAGTTTCACACTGAATTTCACATAATTAAATTCTTTGCAAGCTATGAATTCTTGGAATTGGTTTTTAATTTCCAAATGTCTTCCACTAAATTATATCATTGGAAAAGGTGGAAATGGAGAAGTTTTCTAAAAATTCATGCGATTAAAACAATGACTCCGTCTCTACGAGGGATAAAATAACCTTTATTGCAATCATTGAATAGAAATGGCTCTCTGATTTTCACAGAACGAAGAGACGTCTGTTATTCAAAACAATTTTTATATCGATTTTCAAATTCAGGCACATTCTTTTGACTTTCTATTATTCAAGTGGCCAACCATTTGAAATATACTAGTAATTCCTTCTATAGTTTCTGATTTCTTGTCAAAAACCATGCTAAAGCTATACTTTCTGTCAATAATATACATTTTCAAACCTACAGATCAATTTTAATAAGCTTATCACTGCTTGGTGTAATTATAACCCCTTAAACTTTTACGTGTAATTTCTTTTGAAATTGCGACTCAAAAAGCACTTTTGATCAGCATGTCTTGCACCCTGTTGGATACTAGCGAAGTATTCTTTGCATCATTTATTCAATTATGTCCGGGTAAACACTTTTCAGACTCCACATATCGGTCACTTCCTTCATTTCCAAAGATATTCTTTTTAATTGGCTAACAGTGTATGTATCTTTATCATGAATTTCAAATGTATAGAGAATGATTAGCTGAATGAAAAAATACAGAAAGTTTTTTTTATTATTAAAAATCTCGTTCCTTTATTTTCGTGCATGAATTTTATCTTGTTATGTTTTATTAAGGATGAAAAATACAAAATCTTCTCGCGATGTCTGGGTGCTCCGACAACAGCTGTTTTGTTTCACCATTTGTTCCCAGCTTCGGGTGATCCTATCCTATATCTTTACTCAATCACATAATCATTAATCATATAATGAATTCATTGTTTTACATCTCTATTGTACTATGCATATTTGGGTATTCATCAGTTTTGAACAATAATAATAGGAATCGGCTTAAATATTATTTTTTCCCATTTGATGCTGATTCTGAACAGTGAGTACTTTTCGTGATTCTTTATCCTATATCCCGACTGCGGTTTGGATTGAACCAAACTTATAATGGATTCCTAACCCTCATAAAATTCCTTACGAACAAAGATACATGACGGGTTTCATGTAGTAAATATTCTACCAATCCTCTTTTTTTACTTTTACTCATCACTATAATAATAACAGTTGTGTAAGAGAAACTTCAGGCGTACTGTGCAACAATATACTTGGGAATTGAAATAAATAAGCTGTAAATACTTAAAATCTCAAGGAACTTTTAGAAAATTTGAAATCGCAAATTCTACCAAAATCATTTAACATCAAAACGTCCGATTTTTTCAACACTTTGTACAAGCATTCCCATTAAATCAAATTTAAGTCCAGGCTTTTTGAAATTATAGAAGGATGCTTTCGTAATAAAAATGGAACTCGTAAATTGACGTAAATTATTTGCAACATTATATATTCGGATTGTACACGCAAGTACTCTGAACTGATTTTAATTTAATTGTGTATATTACACATGTATATATATGTAGTTTTTGGGGAAAAAAGTATTCCAGCAATCTATCGGAATTTCCAATTGCACCATCTGTGTCCTAATATTACCACACGTGTTTTTGTATTCATGAGAAGCATAATTTGAATAAACAAACATAACAAGATTTGTTTGTGAAACACTATGCCCCCGATGGTAACACGATTCTGGTTTGGGACGTAGACTGAAGTGGTATACACTTACCCTTGACAGCGCAATAGTTATGGGCTAATTTAAAGTTGACAACAGACAGACAGAAAAACAGACAGACCTGACAAAAACAATCTTTCGATCCAGGGGCATAAAAAGACTGTAACTTGCTGTAACCTTCAATTCAACATTTAGATATATCGACGACATTTTATCAATTAACAATACTGACTTCCATGCATATGTCGACTCGATATATTCCCGTAAACGGCAGCTTGGCATATCTGTTTCAAATTTGGTTATTTGGTACCAGAAAAAGACTTTTTTGGCAATTTAACACCAAAACTTAATGATAAACGTGATGATTCTAATTTTTCGATCGTTAACTTAGTTTAACTGTGTAGCAATATATTCTTATCACCTGCGTTTAGGGTATTTGTCTCCAAGTTGACTAGATACGTAAAGGCAAGCTCTAACGTATGAACAATTTCTAAAACGAGACAAGACATTTACAAACAAATTGATGAAGCAACGATATCAACAGTCTCATTAAAAGTCATCCAATGCAAGTTTTATGGTCGATACAATGTCAGCAAATACAATCTACCATGATTAATTTCAAATGCTTACTGATATGTATCCTATTAATTGTTAAGCCATTAATATAAACACATTACCGGTTTAAACGATCATGTCAAGGACAAACAGGTGGTTGTGACAGGTGGACGGGGGATACTTGTTCCCCATTGGAACTTGGTACGTGTGTGCTCTCTTCCCGATTTGTTTTGTTTGAAAGGACTTCATATCTTGTATACTGTCTATTATATCCATATTTCATTGTTCAAGTATTGTAAATTCATTTCATCTAATTTATGATAATTACTAGTACCATCTCCTCTCCTCCTCCGGATATTTGCAATGGTCACTTAACTTCAAAATTATTTTTTTTTAAATTCATTTAGAAAAAAAAGAAACATACCAGCATATGAATCGATAGACTATAAAAATGGACATGTAACTCAGGTTACTACATAGGTACAAAACTACCCACTCAAATTTGTTGTTTTATTTTGCAGTTTAAATGAATGATATTCGAAGAGTGTAAGACTAAAATATAATCCTTTATAAAGAATATATAATTGGTGTTACTTTGCCTTCCAGCATCTAGATACTACCAGACTGTTTTACATTCAATTTGGTTAAATTTCGTACTTTTAAAATAACACACTTAATCTCTAATTTTCGATTAGACGATCAATACTGCTTTGGAAAACAGCTGTCTTCAGAAGTGACGTAGGCGGATGCTTTATCAAACGATTCAATCATATTCCAATTCCTTAAAAAGATTTCAATTAGGTTGGCTACTCAGGAGCTTGAATAAATTTGCAAAATCGACCAGTAATTTATGTCTTACTAAAGAGATAAGTTTGTTTTCTTTTCCTTCAATAGAGGAACTAATTAGCTTCCTCGTCTGAGATTAATTGGAACTCTGTCAATGATTTTGCAGAGTATTGAATGATATACATGCATTGCTATTTTTTTCTCCCTAACGGTATTTCCCAGCATGTAAAATCCTTTAAAGCAGATCCAAGCTCTGTATCTAGGCATAAGAACAATAAAGGCGCGGGGCTGATCGGATAAATTGCGCTCAAGTACATCCTTCGGAGACGGTCTAGATAGTCGCATGAATGTTTGGAGTGGAAAATCAATTGGTCCTCCTAAACGAGTCAGTTGTCTTTTGCAAAAACTGCCTCCTTACGCAATTTTTTAAAGTTGACGCTGGAATATAACGCCATAATTATTGATAAAACTTCATTTCTTGTCAACTTAATTGTTCAAGAAATGGTGTACGATTTTGTTATTGACACAGCCAACAAGGAAGGGTAACAACAGATCTGGAGTAACAAATGACTATGCCATGATGTTACATCTTTCGCTTGACAACAAAACATAAGTGAGATAGACATAAATAAAAAGAATATCACCACAAGTAACATACCAGTACTGAGATATTTTTCTCTCATGATAACATGGATAAGTCAGCGGTTCTATGTAAACCTGTAAACAATCCATGAAATTTCACCTATCCTTTGACCAAATTCCTGTAAAGTATTTGTTACCTCTCTTAAATATTTATTATAAAAGAGAACACGCGTGAAAGTTGGTTGATACAGAAGGTAGCAGATTTCCAATCAATTTCAGGACCAGCAGACGCTTATAAGGGGATCACGTAGATAGCTAATCCTAGATTCGGCGCGCGGGTCCAACCGCCCGATAACATAGTCAAGAAATGCAACGTTTGGGTAGCATCCCTGATTACCGAAAGACAGCTCATTTCCGTATCGCCACAACAAGGCCTAATTGTGAGCTTACAATGATCATTGCTTTGATTTTTCCATGGAATTAATAGGATTCGCATGTAGATAGACTTAAGTGTTGGATGTTTGTCACCTTTGAGGTAAACCCTTTTTATTCTATTATCATTATCCCTGATTTCTTTCTATCAAAAGTAATAATACTTGGTGCTATATAATGTGGAAAATAAAGGTAAGACCTATGGATAGGGCAATTTTAATTTATCTTCATTGATGATCAAAAAAATTATAATGATGAGAAATTTTTCATTTTCATGAAAGAAAAAAGTAAATAATGATATTGTCAGTTATGAAGAAAACAATATCAATTCATTTTAATTCATGTTTTAACTACGTTTTGTTTACCATCTACATGACTGTTCAAAAAGAAAAATACATATTACGTGTCATGACTGGATATTGAACATACTTAATTCAGGCAATACCAAACATTACTTATTCCAGGTAAAGAGTATTCAAATGATTTTTTTATTGGCATAATCTCTTTGTCTTGACTTCTTGAAGTCTAACGTGTTTCAAAGCGAGAAATATCTCAGTATATAACCCGTGTTTCATTTTCTCAATTAAAGATTTAAAATCTTAATAAATATTGTCCCAAGTAATAATATTTACCTTGATTTTATTTTGAAGAAAAAAAAAGAGAAATATTGTAAAAAGCATTGTACAATTAACTGGAAAACCTCAGGAATCACGTGATAGGTTTTAAGATTGGACTTGGCATTGTAGGGGATTAAATGTATTTTTAAAAAACAACCTTCGATTTTCTCTAAAATTAATCAGAAACAATAAACTATAAAATCTTTTTTTTCAGATTTAGAAATTTAAAATAAAGTTTGACTCACTTGAAATTTAATACTACAAGAGTAGATCTATTGTGGTTCTCGGTGGACAAAGTTTTCGTTACACGTTACAGTCTTCACAAAGAATATACTAACGCTAATAAAGAAGCACCTGAATTTGTTATTTCTATCAGAAATCATTTTCCACGTACATCGTAATATTCAAATTTGTCGTATTCTTTAATGGAACAAACATATACTAAACCGTGAATTTTAAAGCTTTATTGTGCATTTTAAAGTAATAGATTAACTATAGAATCAACAGAAAAGGATAGACTTGGGATTCATATTTTTAAGAAAAAATGAGTGGGAGTAAATAAAGACTGAACAAAAATAACCAAATTTTTGTCTTCAAACGAACGAAGTACATCATAATGGCAGAGCTAGGTAAGAAAAATTTTATTGTTGTAATATTGATCAAGTACAAACTTATTATTTATTCAAAAGATAGGTTATCTAATGCTGCACCGGCTACCATAAAACACAGACGTAGGTATCTGAACCAATTGTTGAATTTGCTAAATCGATTAATTATAATCACTTTATAAACCACTTTCAATTTTATAAGTTACCAAGAAACATTGGTATCTAGGGTTAAAGCTGAATAAAAGGGTTTTTCAAAAATAGTTTTAATAGCAATAAACTTTTGTTTATAGTAAAAATTTATGTTTAAATGTTCTAAAGACGATCTTCACCAGAATTAATCTGTTCAATATGTAAAACAGAGATAAAGGAGATGAAGAGTCTATGTTAATAGCATCATAAGTTACTAACGAGAACTTACCAAACGCTAACAAGGAAGCCTCAGCTGGTCTCCTCAAGGCTTTAATAGCTGTAGTCCCGATTAATGTTTTATCATAATGCTTTAAACTAAAAGAATGTATAAGTTAGGTTATTATGTTAGGATATTTTATTTTGCGATATTTATAAATCCTACATCTTTGTAAGTGATAATGAATTGTACATCTGTACCTTGGACAATTTTTCCCATCTTCCTGAAAAAGAAAAAAATGTTAATTATGAAAAATACGGACCTGAAATATTTTCAAAAATTCTCCAAGTGTCTGTATTCTGATTGAACAAAGACATTGAATATCTGTTTTAGAAACATTTTAAAATTATATGTTCTTCTCTAATGCAACATATATTGAAGTTGTCAGGGTTGATGACCATAATAATCAACCTTATTTTGTGTATGCTTATGTGGGAGAGAAAAGAGAGAAATTGGTTAAAAAAAATAACCGTCATGACAAAGTTGCAATTAATCAAAACTAGAGACAGCAATCTGGATCAGCTTCACGCTTGCTCTGTATTTCTTGGCGTTAAATTATCACCACAGGTCGTGTTAGGCAGCCTCTGGGGGAAAATTAATAAGTTGCTTATTAAAATAACTGTTGCCATAACAACGTGTTTGACGAAAGTTTATCCTTTTATTTTTCAGATATGTGACAGAAAAAAAGGCAAAAGGAATTATCATACGAAAAATATATATGTCAGTGATGGAGAAAAACAAATGGGCAACAGACATTTTCCATCAGAATGTCACATCAGGGGAATATTTAACCTCGACTTTTGCAACAAATGTAAACAATAGTGATGAGTATATCACACCAAACCCCGAGTCGGTCAGGGTCATTAATGGATTCGTTATACCTGCCTTAGCTGTAATAATTCTGATTACCAACACTGTTGTCATTGCGGTGTTCAAGCGACAGAAGACGTACGGAGCGAGTCAGGCAGGGCTAGTGGGCGTAGCAGTGTCAGACTCGCTTACCATGTTATTTCCAGCCCCGTTTTATTTTGTTGAATATGGTCTTCAATACCAAATTCCTTGTGAGTTCATTTCAATGAAGAATTGGATTTCTTTGTTTATGCCAACCATCACACACACGGCTTCTATATGGTTAACTCTCCTGTTGGCCACCCAGCGGTACATGTACGTTTGTCACCCGTTTACTGCAAGGAAAGTGTGCACGCTTCGTAATACAACAATAGTGATAATATCAACTTATGTTCTTGCCGTTCTTGTACATTTGAGCCAATTCATTGTCTCGAAGGTTCAGTTCTCCGGGAGAGTCTGTGTCTTTAATTACAGTGAGGACATTGATGTCATCGCCTACTTGATCTCTTATTTATTCATACGCATTATCCTAATCCAGTTCGTGCCTTGTATATCACTCATTCTTCTGAATGCTAAAATGATTTGTGGCCTACGAAACATAACCAACAAAAAGATCGAATTGAACGGCAACTCTGAAAACAGCAGCAGTACTGTGAAAGAAAACAGGCGCGTTACCATCATGATTGTGTGCATGGCTGCCATTACTCTGTTAGTAGAACTTCCGGTTGGGATTATTCAGTGCCTCTATGTGGACATGTATCTCTCACATGCCACATATGACCTACATGATTTGCAAATTTCTGAAAGAGTAGTAAACCTGATGATAATTTTCTCCTACCCCCTGAACTTTCTCTTGTTTTGCAGCATGAGTTCTGAATTCAAACAAACGTTAAAAGATATGTGCTGCATTGGTTCCACAAACCAAACAAAAACACCAAACACATATACTGCAAGAGTTGAAATGGACAAATGTAATGGGAACGTGTCTGAAGAACAGGGCCTTTTGAAGGTTTCAACACATCTTTGATATCTGTCCATATGCATATTATACAATCTTGTCACCACTATTGTAACTATAAAAGATTAAATAAGATTTGAGTTTCTCTCCTCCATACGATCCTTTACGCGCGATATTCCGTATAGATCCGTCGTTATCTCCTTCTTATCTACTTATCAATCCCATGAGAAGCCTGGTTAGAGCAGACCTGTACTTTTTTTTAACGTAAGTTTTCTCCAAGTGAGCTTAATCCTATTCATTTTCATAATTGAGATCGCATTTGGTTTAGGAGAATCATTTTTATTTCATGTGCACGTGTGCTCGTGTTTATCTGATCTGCTATACTTTTTTTGAAGAACTGGGTTATTTTAATTCTTTAATTAAGTTGACATTTTTATATCCTGTCAAGTCAATGAAAAAGGTGCAGAAACAGTGATCGAAACTAAAAATATTTGTGAAAAGGGCTTAAAGCACGGACCTACCATTTTCAGAGGCTAGAATGATAAGCGTCCCCTTGGATCGATTACACTGGCTGTGAGTCCTATGCATTAATCAGTAATATATTGTAGGAAGATACAAAAGTAGGATCCAATGGTAGTCTATATTAGTTAACAATGTAGTGATAACTATCATACTATTTACAAAATCCTGACTTTAAACGAGGCTTTTGAGATCCCTGTAATATCAACGCATCTTTCAGTAGCCTGCATTGGTTTAAAAATTGATCGTGCCCAGAACTTGCTCTTGAGTATTGAACGAGTCAGAAGTTGTAAACATCATTAGCAGATGATAATGGAATATTACTGAACAAATCAGGAGAATTGTTGCTGGAAAAGCGGAAGTCGTCTTGTTTTTCATACAACTGAGTTGTTTAATGACCCTTTTCTTTTTATTGTTAACGCATACACAGAAATTGAATTTCAAAATTAGAAGTGGATTGATCATTTTTCAACTTTGAAGAAAAAGCTTCCATGGAAGATTACCATTGCCCTATTTGATAGCTGGAATCTGATTCTTAAGGTCGCATTGTTTATTATGATCATGCACAAATTTATTTCCTTTTACTAGCATATGGATAAACAGGAAATTTACCATGGTTGCCTTAGATATATTAATCTTATTCTGCATTTCAGAAAAGAAAATGATTTTTTTTAAATACAGCACACGTAGGAATGCTTAAATATGATGGCCACAGGTCACATATTTTGCATCGACATCGAATACTCAAGAGACGCCTATTATTAAAAGTTTGAAAAAGTATGTGGCATTTTATATTTCATGGTGTGAATTAATTCGTGGGTATCCACATATCTCAAACACAACGAAAATTAATGATTCCATAGAAAATAAGTATGTAATATACTTACTTAAATATATATCACACCTTTCTAGAATAATTAAAACTCTAGGGGTTAGAGCTGAAGCTCTATTGAATATCTGTGACGCATCAGTTATACATTGTGGGCATGAGGATAGTACTTTATATACTGTTAATTGTACTTATACACAGTGTACACATTGATGTTACTGCCATGTTGTAAATTTTGAATTTGTAAATACAAATTTACAACATGACATTACCGTGCATCCAAAATCACCATTTTACATTGTACATGTTTTATTGTTTTCTTTGATGTTTAATTAGTAGGATTTAATGTTGCACACTACATGTAGATTCTAATGAATTGTATTGATGTTTCCTTTAAGTCTGTTAAATCGATGTTAACATTTACGTGTTTCTAAGGATGCCAGTCTCTGCAACAATAACCAGAAATAATCCCTCCAAAAAATGAAAAATAAAATCCTTCAGATTAATGATTATATTTAATCAAAACGTTCTGTAACATTGGGTACTTTGAATTTAATCTTATTCAAGCCCCATTTAATTAAAAATATCAGAGATTTCAATTACCTAAATCTTTTTCAGATATAATAGTAAAAGCCTTGTAAGCCAACAAGACATATAAAGAATGCTCCGTCAGATTTAGCAATATTAAGTTACACACTACGCTGATCTTTCTCAATTTTTCACTTGGACAAACCAATAGCTATGGCAGAGAATAAGTCTCGCTTTTTTTTCTTTGTTTCTCAGATCTGCCTCTGGGTATTAAGTAACCAAAGTAAGCATGCTAAGTATATAGTTATGACTATCAATAGTGCCTTTTCCAAAATTGTGAATTTCATGACCTCTGGTTTAAAACATGAACCAAATTTAATTGTTGTAAAGTTGTTGCATGATACTCAGGTGACCTAAATGACCAGGGGCCTCTTTTTTGTCATTGTTAAGAATTCGGACCTTATAACAAACTTTTATTTTGCTTGATTCTTGTTCAAGGGATAAGAGTGGGGCAATAGTAAGGGACAAGAATTTAAAGACAAAGAATGGGGAAAATCTTTCAAAATAAACACTTTGTCATTTTCAAGGACAAGTATTCCTTAGTAATGTTGTTTTATTTCGTTTTCACATCATGACTTTGCGACAAGGATGAAATAACGAAAGGTATTCAAGCTCAAAAGTCCATCAAACAATACAATATTGGAGCATAGCAAACGTGGACCTCCAAATCATCAGAGGTGGGATCAGGTACCATGGAGGAGACAGGATCCTCTGACCGGTCACACCCGCTATGTGCTTCATGTCATGATCGGGAAATAAAGAAAAAATCCGTCGTCAATTCAACGTGTATATAGAAAGTCTTTAGCATCAGTCATCTTACATGTAGCAAAATATCTTTAAAATAAACTTCTTAAAAAATATAAAATGAGACAAAATTCAAGTTTTAATTATCGCATGAAGTGGGTATTCTAGCTTGCTCAAATTATGACCCCCGAAGCTAGGCTGATATCTGAGTTTGAAGTCTATTAAATGTATATTAATGCAAGAATTACAAATCTATGTTGACATGTAGTAATTTGCAGTGGGATCGTTGATGACTTTGAGTCTCTTGTTTACGGACATATTTATCTTAAACAGCCGGAATTGCACTTTACCAAACTGCACTTTATCAAACTAAGTATTAAATGGTATATAATTTGAGAGAATTTTCTTTCTAAATCGTAAACACTGTAAAGGCACAGTAAGACCTAGACTATCTATTCTTTAAACTTGATAAAACGGTATAAAGTTATAACACTGTTCTTTCCTTACACAAAAGTACCCATCTGACAATTATAATTCACGTTATCATAAGATGGTATACATTTTAAGTGGGGAAAAAATCAAATCCTTATTGCCATCTTGAAGAAATTCAGCTGGTAAGCAAACAAAATTTAATAAATAAATAATATTTAGGGGGTATCTCCAGCAATACTTCCAGGACTCATGTTCAAGAAATTGGAATATTGTGATTTAATGCTATGCTTTTAGACTAATGTACGAAGAAGACACTTCACACAGAATTGTAAGCGATAAAGTAAGAAAACAAGGCGAAAAGGTTTCTATTATGCAGCTGAAACACTTAAGTTTATGAGTGATTTATCATCGATTTATTGGGAAGAAACTTAAAAGAGCATGAAGAAACGGCATTAGCTATCCGAAACAATCGATGGTATCTCCTAAATGTGCCGAGATGGTCAGGATTGCAATTATCCAAACTGGGGGTAGACATTGCTTGCCATCTGTATGACGGCTAAGAGGCTGGCTGATCATTTTGTGTACCTGTAATTGTAATTGGTGATTAGATGCTGCAGTTGATTGCTGTGAAATTGTAGAAGACTTGGAAGTAAAGATCAGATCTCTTGCCAAGTTAAATATTAAGGTTAGAACGCTTTGCCTCAATACTAAAAGGTTTATCGTTCTCTTTGTTATGTGAAGTCCAATACTTTATTTTAATATACTTTAGTAATAAATTACAGATTTTCTAATCTGGGTATACACTGTAATTATCTGCAAGGAAAGGGTAAATGCTTATGTTTCATAAAAAATTACTTCACAAATGGATTGAAATTCTGTCCTTTTCAAAGAATTTTATTAAATCGACCATATCTGTTTAAGAAATAACTTGATTTAGTTGCTTTACAATAGAAGTAAAACTAGAAAAGTGTGCAGGCTATTGATAAAAGGAATAAAGATTTCCAGGAGGTGGGAGTTGGAGGCTGACTTGGTTGTTAGAATGATAGGGCTGTTATATGGAGTGGGAGAGGGAAACACCGCAATGATGGAAAAACGGAAGATTGTCAGTTTAGTGTACAACTAATGTAGAACTTGTGTATCTCGAGGTTTATATGGTATCAAAAATTAACTTGTACCATTAATCTTGTCAAGAGCCTCTCTAGGTATAGTTATTTACATCTCTCGAATTGAAGGAAACATGATGTAGAGATCTCAGTTTCATTTTCAGTTCGTCATAAAAAAAAAACATCCTAGTCTTAATCAATCATATCCATTGACAGCGGCTCCGTTTGCAAATGACGGCTACAAAACACTTTTGGTGATACAATCTGGAAGGTTCCGTCGCCTGTCAAATTTGATTCAGAACGAAAGAAGTAAGCACAGCGCCGTTTCTACAATGACTTCTCGGAGCGACAATGCTATTCATCTCCATCAACACAAAAAGTGAAGAGATTTACTCGATTTCGCAGGTTTATTAAATCCACTGAGATTGTAAAGGTTCGTAATATCAATAATTAATCTTGTAAGAACAAGGAGATATTGTTTTAATTTCTCAGTTTTTTTTTAAATTAGTTATAAAATAATAGGATTTGAAAAATGAATTTATTTTTTTGATTAATTATAACCGAAAAAAGTGAGAAGAAAGGAGAAGATTTTGAGATCTGTTGAACAAACATGTTATTGATAAAGATCAGAGAATTCAAATGCATGTAGTATTCGAAATTACCAGCTTTCTTAACATATCATATCCACATAAGGCTGTCTGTAACAGGGTGTGCTTTCTGAACCTCAACTTGACATATGTTTGTGACTACTAGGGAATTACTCAGGACTCGGTCCCCAACGAATCACAAAGGAAGCTCTGGACCTAGGGTTGTTATTACTTATCCATTAGTCTCCAACAAATCACAGCCGGAGTTCGTAAAACCCCTCTACACAACTGGAGTTCCTGTCATGGACCCTTTTACCTATTTTTGCTAATTCTTCGAATTCTCTGACAACTCTGTCCAATCATATTTGTGTTGTGGATGGGTTTGATCAGTCTATAGTCTTATCGTTTCCATTACAATCCTATTTGATAAAAATATATTGTTAATTGTTCTTACATTATATTCCAATCTGTTCTATCAAGATAGTTGACATTAATTTTGCTGATTTTAGTTTATCTACTAATTGTATTTGGTAATCACCTATTTTTTTAAATCTGGGTTAAATTACCTTGAAACATATGGAGATAACAAACTGTGTTTAAGATCAGAAGTCCTTAAAACAGTACAAAAAAGGAGCAGAGCAAACACGGACCTCCAAAACATTAGAGGTGGGATCAGGTGCCATGGGGGAGTGAGCTATTTCATACTCTGTGCATTCGGTATAAAGGTACATGTACGAGGGCTGTTCAATAAATAATGTCCTGAACTGTATGACATACAATACAGATATCATATGACATTAAACTTGGCTTTCTCTCATTATTGAATCTTTACTGAATTTATAACAGTTTATGTGACCACTTTTCATCACATAGTTTCATCGTGAGAAGCTGGGAAACAAGGGCTAT